>NW_024582940.1:160999-165056 GCF_018398535.1 Haplochromis burtoni
ACACAGAGCCCACTCACACCTGGATGGGGGAAAAGGCACGGTCAGGATCCTGTTTCTTGACTTTTCCAGTGCCTTTAATACCATCCGGCCCTGTATGCTTCAGGAAAAACTGAACAGGATGGAGGTGGACCCCTGCCTGGTCGCTTGGATCTCCGACTACCTCACCGACAGACCACAGTACGTCAGGCTGAAGGACATCACGTCTGACACAGTGGTCAGCAGCACAGGAGCACCACAGGGAACTGTGCTGTCCCCTCTTCTCTTCACCCTGTACACCTCTGACTTCTGCTACAACTCTGAATTATGCCACATTCAGAAGTTTGCAGACGACACAGCCATCATGGGGTGTATCTGGGATGATCAGGAAGAGGAGTACAGAAGTCTGGTGAGGAACTTTGTCGCATGGAGTCACACAAACCACCTGCAACTCAACACCTCAAAGACTAAGGAACTGGTTGTGGACTTCGGGAGGTCTAGAGCAGGTCCACTGCCGGTTCAGATAGAGGGGGAGGAGGTGCTGTGCTTTTTTGGAAATCGAATTTCCCAGAGGAACCCACCTGAGGGATTAATAAAGTTCTATCTTATCTTATCTTATCTTATCTTATCTTCAGTCATAATGTTATGCCACATTTTTTAAACTTAAGTCGACACAACATTATAGCCCTTACTGGAGTGAACTCAAAAATCCTTTGTTGCTTTGCTTTTTTAAGTTTATTCAAACTTTCTTCTACAGTGTTGTACAGTGTTGCTACAAAAGAATGGATCAGTGTTTAGGTTCGAGAGGTAGGCATTAAAGGTGTGAGATTACAAGGAAATAACTGGAGGCTTTGACAGTGTTTGTAACACTCACTATATTTTGCAATGCAGGAGCACAATAAACAACTTAGAGGACTACATTTACTGGGTAAAAATGAACGGTGATTCCAAACCAAATCAAATGTAAAAATTTTTTTAAATGCCACTACAAAGTAGGTATGGGTAGGATATATACAAATAAAAACGTAATAACACAAGTTCTTTAAGTCTGTTCTCTCAAGTTCAAATTCGCTTCTTTACACTCAACTCCGGTCCAGTCAATACTTAGTCTGGCAACTTAGAAGAGGCCAGCATTGCATTATTATCTTCTCCAAGATGCAGAGTATTCAGTATACCCAATGGTATTCGTCGTCAATGATGTGTAGGCTTCGTTTGCGTGGCCGGGGAGATGGAGGTCTGGGCTTCTCTGCTTAGGGTGCTCCCGGAACCTAGCCCCGGATAAGGGGAAGAAGATGGATGGACGGATGGATAAATAAAATTGAATTGAACTGAATTGACTTCAACATTTAATATGCTAACTGAGGTCTGCGTTTTTTTTTTAAATGTAACTCTTGGGTTTTTGGAAGTTCTTTTGCTAATAGTAAATAATTTATACTTTATTTTTAATCAAAGATAAAATAAAAGTTAAATGAAAAATGAACTGAGTAATGAAAAGTATTCTTTCTGGATTTTGTGTGCATAGACATGATCCAGCTTTGACCTAGGTAGATTAGTGTATGTGTAATGCTGCAAGAATATGAAAGATAAGACAAGAGAAATGGTATTAAGTGTCGCAATTGTTGAACATAGAACAATACTTCAAATGTGATTTTGCTCATAATGCTTAGTTGCTTAATCTAGGTAACCAGGTATAGATTTAACAGATATAACAAAAAAGAGAAATACGGTAATGACTCTAGGATAGGCCTCACACTGAGTCTGTGTGAAGACGGCCTTGGAAGGATGGGCGGGGTGATTGAGCGACACCAAGGAGCCACTAATCTAAAACAATGTATGACTTTTTAAATGTATGTATTTTAATAAAATAAATTGTATTGAGCATATTGTGATCAACAAACTCAGTTTCAAAGACAAGTAAAAGAAAGTATTGTTATATAACTAGATTAAAAGGAGATTATGTAAAAATTGATTTTCAAGTGAGAATGAACTGAGGATAGATCTAATTGAAGATAAATTGTATGAGCTTAATGAAACATGAAGTAAAATATAATATTATGTGACTGAATGTTCATATGTAACCGAATTTTCTATGTTAAGAAAAACATAGAAAAGAAGAAAATGTGATTAAGTTTTTTTAAAATGTAAACTTTGTTTTAAATTATGCATGCGGAAAAGTCAGATAGTCAGATTATAAGGTGTGGCTGGAAATCAGGTGATTAGATGTGATTGGATGTCATCATAGGTGAGGTGTCAACTCAGAGGATGTGACATCCAATTAGAAAGCAGGGAGAAAAGATGACCAGGTATAAAACTTTGTGCAGAAGAGATAAGTGGTTCTTCCCTTCATTTTCTGTAAAATGAGCATTTCAGACGATTGGACCTAATATGTTGACAGTTTGAAATGAAAGCCGTGCCCCAGAGGCAATCCCTGCCCAAACTGTGAACCTGCAAATTGGCTTTTTCTCTGCTCATTTTTTATAGAATCAAGAGGATTTGGATTTCTAAATAACAGAAAAGACAGAGATAAGTGTGATCCTCCACACAAGATCTACTCAGAGTACGTTGATTAGATACAGGCAGAATAAATGCCATTGCCAGAGTATACAGTTTACATTTCATTTCTGTGTAAAAGGCTCAAACAACTTCTCTGTAAAATATCTATGTAATATCTTTCAAACATGCCTTGCATCCTCAGAGTCACTAGCTGCAGCTATTGTAATTGGAAAAACATGGTTCTTGATCATAATGTCTGTGTTTAGACATTGTAACAATAACACAGCGCTGCCACTATGGTTTGCCAGAGATCTTCTTTGTGGAGTTTGAGTGTTCTCACTGGAACAGTGTGGACTTCTTCCGGGTATCCTCCCATAGGACATTCATGCTATGTAATTTAAAATTACCAGTTACTATGAACATTTAAGGCTGTCTATCTGTTTGTGTTAGCCCAGCAATAAACTGGTGATCTGTTCTGCTGTGAAAGCTGAGATAACAGACTGGATAACAACCTAAATTAACAATATATAACATTCAGTATACTTTATTTCACATATATATTTTATATGATACAAAAATACTGATCGTGTATTTTTATGAAAAATACAGAAATTGCAAGAAAGTTGAAAAATAACCTTTAATAAATTATATAATCAATATCTGACATAAGAATACTGCGACATAATTGATACAAAAACCCCTCAAATATTTTAAGAGAAATTACTTAGACAGTATCTTAGAAAAAGTGTCTTTCCTTCCAATGTTCATCTCAGATCAGTCTCCCATAAAAATATCTTTATATCAAAATCAGTGCATTTAATACCTTCAACTCATCAGTTTCCCATATCTTCATCCTAATCACTAAGGGTTCCCCACATTTTTTAGGGCCCACACACATAGCTGCCCCCACATCTAATAGGGATACTTATGACCAGCAGATCTGAGGAGAATGGGTGATAAATATTTTTTTTTTTTAAGTTTAATATAATCTTGTTAATGTCCCATAGCATGGAGGTTAGTCCAGCCTTCTCCAGTGGGATGGAACACAGCGACATACTTCATCGCTGAAGAAGAAACCTGGTTCACACCTTCGCCTTCCCACTTCACAGGAAGGCCTGACGCAACTGCAATGAAAAAAAAAAAAACAGGACAGGATTAGCTTCAAAACCACTAACATTCCAGTGTAGGTCAGGATATGTATTGTACAGTTTTAGTTAGCGGTTTACATACACTCATAGGCATATATCATGCCTATATATATATACTGTATATACACATATATACAACAGGACTCGCAAAATTGCTAGCCCGACGTCCCGGGGCTAGCGATTTTTCCAGTCAGGCTACCAAAATCTATCTCTGCCCTGCCCGTCGGGCTATTGTAGGAAGGAAAAATATATGTCAATGCTTTTGCATTCTTTCGGAAATGTAGCTGGGTAATTATGTCATTGGCATCTGTGAGCCACTGTCAATATGTGACATATTGAAATCGCGTTTGAATTTGCGCTTGTTTATTGCTTCCACTTTGCAATCGCACAAACTGTGTATAGAGAGCGACAGCACTGATTGGTGAGCGATGATAATTTGC
>NW_024582940.1:167096-172874 GCF_018398535.1 Haplochromis burtoni
GCGCGTATTCTCGGAAAAGTGGTTGCAGGAGGTGAGCTGGCTTCAAACAAATGATGAACGCACAGAGATTTGGTGCAGAATGTGCCATGAAAATCCCACTCTAGCGGACAAAAACAGCCTTTTATATGGACGCAAACGCGTGTTGCAACTTCTTATCTGGTGCGTCTTTTATTTTGACAGCGAATGCGCACATGCAGACCACTTATGTGCACCCGTGTAAATAACATAATGTTCTGCCGGGTGTGTTGTTGGTTTTCCCTCGATTTCTTGATATTTCATTTTCTTATCGTTGCCCAACATTATACCGGTATTACCGTGAACTGTATGATATGGCCCAGCCCTACTGACTACGGATACTGACTACAGAATGGAGCAGTTGTCAGCCAGCTCCTCTACATGAATGACATCGAGCTGTATACCAAGAGTGAACATTGATTCAGTGATATAACCTACTAGGATCTACAGCAATAAAATTGGAATGTCGGACTGAAGAATTGTAGTCAGATGGTAACGAAGAGAGGGAACATAGTCTGAGGGGATTGCACTACCAGACTGAAGGATTGGAAACATCGAGGACAGCTACAAGGGAATACCACAGGCAAATGGGAACCACAAAGAGGCTACTAAGAAAGCCACAACCACCAAGTACCTGCAGAGGGTTAGGCAAGTCCTGAGGAGTCAGTTGAACGGGAAGAAAAAGATCTGGGCAATCAACACCTGCGTCCTGCTGGTGATCAGGTACCCTGCTGGGATGATAGTCTGGCCGAAGGAGGAGATAGAAGCCACTGACATCAAGAGAAGGAAGTTCCTTACCACCCATGGAGAGTGTCTCCCCATAGGAGATGGAAGGACTAGTGAGTCTCAGAACCACTGTTCAGGAGACAACAAACATCCATGAAGATCACCACAATCGGCTGTGTGCTTAGTAAATACCTCAGGCAGCAGAAACCTGAGAAATAAGAGAAGCAAGAAGAAGAACCATCATGGAAGGACAGGCCCTTGCACGGTATGTACCACCAGCTGATATAGGAAATGACTGACATCCAGAAATCCTACCAGTGGCTGAACAAAGCTGGACTGAAAGATAGCACGTAGGGACTAACTATGGTAGAACAGGAACAAGCTCTGAGCACAAGATCCATCGACACTGGGATCCACCCAGCAGGGCGCAAGATGCTTGCAGGCAGGGAATACATGGAATGCCATAACCAAGTGGCTGGCATAACATCAGTGCCGAATACGGCCTGGAAGTCCCGAGGTCAAAATGGGAGACACCCCAATGGGTGGTCGAGAATGACCGTGCTAAGATCCTATGGGATTTCCAGATACAGATGGACAAAATGGTGATGGTTAACCAATCAGATGGGGAGATATGTGACACACATAGTGGGTAAAATTAAATAACTGTATGGCATGCTCAAAGTAACTAATGAGCATGTCAACTTTTTTCTATTGACATGACATTTTTTCCTAATGTCAATAACAACCCATCCAATCCGCACGTAACAAAATCAAACCATAGATGTCCATAAATTCAGATGCCCATAAATTATGTGTAATAATTAGAAATGACATAGGGAAAAGGTACTGAACACACAAAGAAAGGGAGGTGCAAAAAAGCACAGAAAATCATGGCACCGGCTGAAATTTATTATCAGAAGTAAAATCAGCTGGTTCTGTCTAATGGCCTCCAAATAATGGCCTATAAAAAGTGCCTCTTTACCAAGACACAAGAAACAGCTCATGAACAGCTCTCTTGCAAAGTCCAAACGGTCAGTTCAGTGGCACATTTTTGCACAGATTTGACATTTTAAAGGTATGTGGTCCTAAACTTTTGATCAGCTGTTAGACAGCCTGTTTCAGTTTAAGCGTTGTTTTCAATAAATTGCATGCTCAAAAAAATGTTTTGTCGCAGTCCGATTTCTTCTTGTTGCAGGTTAAGATCCAACCATACGATTTTTTTTTTTGGCCTTTTTTCAAGTGGTCTTCAACTTTTGATTGGGACTGTATATATCCCTGTACATATGTGTAATAAATGTTCTGTGTTCTGTGTCCCAGAAGCCTGCAAGTTCTCACTTCAGCCAACACGGCTTTAAGACAAACACTTTCCTGTATGTTAAAAAGGTCAAAGGTTACAAATAGTAGCCCAAACTACTCCCTTTAGAGTTACCAAATGATTTATAGCCAATGCCAGATTTACCAGAGCTTTCAACACAACAGAACAATGTGAATGTTTAAATTTCTTACTTTCCATCTTGATGCAATTAATCTTCTTTGAAATTATCTGGAGTTTTTTAGCCTAATAAGAAAAAAGTCAAATAACTGACTACTTAGCTATTTTGGATATAAAAAAAATGTTCATTTCTCAGTCATAATTGGCAACAGAAAAAGGGCTTACATATCTTAAAATGATATGTCCTAGCTCATGTTTGGTTGACTATAACCTAAAACGTAGGCCTCATTGTCCAAACAGACAGACAAGCCTTGTAGCCAAGGAAGTTTAAGGAACAAACAATGATCTAATCCTTTATTATACATACTTTATCATTATAAATTCTGCAATCGCCCATGCTTTTTCAGCTGCACAGGGTCTCACGTGGTGAATGACAGAATATTTAGTTGCTGTTACTTAATACGACCAATAAAGCCCCTTTGAAATACACAAATGAGTTCAAATGGACAAGCATAATTTCTTTTAGACGCATGTTCATAGTTACTTATCCATAATGATCAGATCCCAGACACTAGATTCCTACTGTTATGTTCTACTCATAAATCACACTCAGACAGGGTCACAGTGGGTTGAAAGTGGACCAGATGGAAGGATGTGTGTGTATGTGTGCACGTTTCCTCCTGTGCCATAGAGGAAATGGTTAACTGACAGCTAGGAGAAGTCATTAGCACACTAGGGTCTTGTGTTACACACCGTTGTACTGCAACAAACCCCTACATACTGGTGTGGGATCAGTGCCTTACACAGTGCCACTAACATCCTGAAGGTTTGAGTGTGTGCATTTATGTGTAGCTGTAGAGATCTTTTCCATGAAAGTGAAAAAAATGAATTGCAAAGTACATCATTAATTAAAAAATACTTGGTACATACAGTAAATTTCCTAAAATGTTTATACCAGCATGCTTCACCTACCAAGTCAGTAAGGTAAGGAGTGAGGAGTCACAAAACACTGACCAGAAAATAGAAAAGAAAGCTTTTATTATTGCATGTAGAGGTCTGGGCATTCCTCGCTATACTGTACAGCATACACTACATTGTTAAGTTTCTAAACACAAACTTAACAATGTAGACATAGACGAGCCACCTCCACAGGACAAGACTCAGTCCATCTGCATCTAAAGGACAAAGGTCACTCTTTCGAGGATGCCAATATTCACATTTTGGACAGAGAGGACAGATGAGTTCGAAAGAGGAGTAAAAGAAGCCATTTACGTCCACTGTGAGCGACCATCTTTGGTGGTTTACAACACCAGCTGTCTGCCATCTATAATCCAGTTTTGAGATCCTTCCCAGACGCCTTAACGCCCACTCACATCCTGGGCCATCTGACCTCAGGAAATCACATGATAGGGTGGGGCTAGGTTTCACAATGAGCTCACCTGAAACCTTGGCTGACTGTGACCTACAACCATTTTCACACCTTGGCTCATGTGATTAGGTAGAGGATCATTAGGGGGTCCTTTTGTCCCTCTCAGGGGGATTATCCCACAGGGCTTAAATCTGGGACTCTACACCATTTGACCCTAGAACTGAAGAAGCTTCTCGGATGAGAGGTGAAACATCTTCAAGCAACTTAAAGAAGTCCAGACGGTTTTCTTTCCAAGCTCCTTAGACAACAGGGTAACACAGCTGGGCCTAATCTGACATAACAAGACAGGGAAGAAGCAATACACTAACACAGGACACAGCTCTATCAAAATAAAACAGGAAACATGAGACAGAGACTAAGACGCAAACTTGACACTGTGATCAGTGAAGAACAGACATGAGAACACAACTAACTTGACATGACACATGGAACACAGGGGAGGCACAGTAACAAAACTAACAAATATAACCGGGGCACAACTAAGGAACCTCAAAATACAAATGACGGTACCAAAAATGATACCAAATCAAAGATTATTCAAAATCAGAAACTGTCATAAACACTGGGTCCCCAGACTCAGGACCATGACACAGCCACTATAAAACTTATGATTTTATAAAATATGATGCAATGCTGTCGATTAAATCAAGTATTAAGTGCTTAAAATAAACTCAATCTAAACATCTGCAACAGTAATATTAATCCATATAACACTGATGGTAACACCTTGCTGCAAAATAATAAAGATAGAAAATAAGTACTTTTACTTTTGATCATTTATGGAAAATAAATTTATTGTAGCCATTATCTAACTCTCTGTAAATAGTACTCATGGTCATTGATCAATGGTTATATTAATAATAATGAAAGTGAGCTTGAAACTCATTGTTAGCTAGTGATCTGATCCTAGTTTTAGTCATTGTGCATCTGGACCATGTATAAATCCAGGCATTTTTCCTACTGAAAATGCAAATGATTTTTTGTGATTTGGCACTATATAAATAAAACTGAATCAAATTGAACTGAAAACACTGCATCCAGAACAACAAAAACAACTTTCTAGGAAACCCTTCCCTAGTTTATTGACCATGAATCAAAACTAATAACCTGATGTTTTCTTTGAAGTTATTTTGGTCCCTGTTGGTTTCTTCTTCAGTGTGCATCACCCGTCCCTGAAGCAATAAATCATTCCAACTTATACTGCTACCTCAAGCCTTGACCATAGGTACAATATCCTATTTTTGGACATCTGTGTTTCGTTTATGCCTCATGTAAAAGAGCTTTCTGTCATACTGTTAGGTTATCTGAACATAAATCTTGTCCAAATGTATATAAAGTCTCTGAATGGTGATCTAGGAAAACCTGTAGGCTTATAATAACTTTACAAACCTTTCCAAAATGATCTATTTTCTATCTATTTTTGAATATTTTGCATCTGGTGATCTCTTTTAGTCAAATCTGTCATGATCCTGGGTCTTTTGACCCAGCATTTTGAGTTTTAGTTTATGTTTAAGCCCTTCAGGTTTTCTAAGTTCATTTTTTATCATAGGTTGTTATAGTTCTTTGTTATTAGATTCCCCTTGTGTCTTCCACCCATGTTAAGTCTCCCTTGCCCTTCATGTGTTTCATGTCTGTGTCTTACGTTGTCTAGTTCAGGTTGTCATGTCTGCATCTTATGTTTCCTGTTTTATTTTGAAGAGGTCTGGTGTTCCTGTGTTCATCGTGTTTAGTTTTACTCTTCCACTGTGACGTCGTTATGTTCATGTGTGTCAGCTGTCCCCCATGTGTTCCCACTTCTCTCATTAGCCTCCTGTGTGTATCTAGTCTGTGCGTTCTCATTCAGTCTTTGTCGGATCGTCTGTGTTGTTCCCATGCCAAGTCCTGCGTTCAGGTTTTCATATATATATGCCCACCCAGCAGTCCTCCCTGTGTTCCAGAGGCTCAGGAGAGTTCAGTCCACAACCATCATCTCCACCATCACTACTGCATGCATTTCAGTCTATAGCTCAGTCATTAGCTCTGTTAGCAGCCCAGTCCATAGTTCATTTTCCTGTGTTTCCGTTAGCTCAGCCCTTTGCCCACTGTGCAGCTCAGCCATCTCCCCAGTGTTCAGCTCCGTCATTTGTTCCACCACCCGCTCAGCCTTGTGTTCAGCCAGTGGTCTCTGCCCCTACTG
>NW_024582940.1:172894-176574 GCF_018398535.1 Haplochromis burtoni
CTGCAGGGCTCGAGGAGCCCGTCCAGCCACCTGCCACGCCACATGCGGCTCCGTCGCCTAGTCCAGCTTCTGCACCGCCTGGTCCAGCTTCTGCACCTCGGAATTGCCGGCCACTTTCCGGGCCACCAGCTGGACGTTGCTGCCGTCCGCACGGTCGGCCGGAACTGATGAACTGTGACCTGCTGTGCTGTCGACCTCCGGAACTGTTTGCTCCATGCCGCCGTTGCCGTCCGCACGGTCGGCCCCCAGAACTGTTTCCTCGCCGCCGTTGCCGTCCGCACGGTCGGCCGCCAGAACTGTTTCCACGCCGCTGCCGCCCGCACGGTTGGCCGCCAGAACTGTTTCCACACAGCTGCCATCCGCACGGTCGGCCGCCAGAACTGTTTAGACTCTGGTGCTGCTGTCCTCCGGGTTGGCCCACTGAACTGAGCTTTGGACTGTCCCCTGTGCTTCTGGTGGACATTTTGTTTTGGACTTTGTTTGGACTTTAGTCTGTGCGTTCTCATTCAGTCTTTGTCGGGTCATCTGTGTTGTTTCCATACCACGTCCTGCGTTCAGGTTTTCATATATATATGCTCATCATCATTGCCATGTTTAGAGTTTTGTTTGTTTTTCTGTTTGCCAGGGTTTTTCATAGTTCGTGCTTCCTTTCTAGTTTACCCAGTTTAGGTTATTGCTTAGTTTGCATTGTTTTTGCCCTTTTATTTTGTACAGTTCTGTCTGCCTTAATAAACAGCTAATCATCAGTTAAGTTTGAGTTTTAGAATGTCTGTACCTGGGTCCACTCTTCACACTCCACACAGTTTGCCTCGGCAAACTGTGACAAAATCTATGCGTCTAAAACTGTAAAAGACGTCGATTTAACGTGGCTAATAACAGTCTTTGGTGTATCTAATCCGTTATGTATAAGCTTAGATTTAATATTCACGCTGTTGATTGAAGACAAGGTTCTATCTATTCCAATCCCATTATTCTTGCCAACAATGTTATTTTAAATGAGTAAATGGCAGATGGAAGGTAGTGAACTTCTGACATCTTTCCTTACCTGCATGTGGCTTGGTGGAACCTCCTTCCTTTCAGGAAGCACTTATTTGGCGACTCATTGCATTCACAGGAGCACTTTGTCTTGTTGAGAGGCTGATGTCTCGGGCATGTCTTGTTGCATGTGCACTGACAGGTCTCCTTGTTGAATACGTAGCTCTGTGGGCAGGATAGGCTAGGTGGCAAGTTGCAAACACACTGGCAGGTATTGCGATTCAAGTGATGGTTAGGACCACAGTCTTGAGTTTGGTGGCACACACACTGACAACTTTCCACGTCCAGTTTCTTATTGGGGCCACATAAATCTGCTGAGAATATGTCTGTAGAGTTGGAAGAAAGAGAGACACTGATGAAGTTGGTTACTTAAACTTAGCATGAACTACATAGATCAGCACAAACTGATGGCCAAACATTCTACTTCAGGATTTTCTGGTACAGAGCAGAATTACTTTCTCACACAGATCCAGGTAGAATAGAATAGATTGAAAAGAATTTTTTTCCATTAATAGATTTCCATTAAATACACTGCAGAGTCCTGGCCTGACGAGGTAGCTCTTCTGTGTTGTGCCATCCGCTTCGCCAGAGGTTGTTTGGTTTCCCCGATGTATAAATCCTGGCAATCCTCCTGGCATTAACAGGTACACTATTTACTCTGTTTGTGTCGGGGGACCCGATCCTTGGGGTGGACCAATTTTTGGCGCAGCGTGTTTGGGGTTTAAAAGCCACAGAGACCCGGTGTTTAGAAAAAATGCGTCTCAACTGTCCGATACTCCTGACACGTACAGGATCACTACAGGTTTTCTCTTAGGCAAGGTTGTCCATTTTTACAAGAAAAGGGAAAAGCCATCTCTGAATCGAGGAGGGGGCTTAAGGGTAATTCTAACTTAGTAGTGATGGGATTTTCCGGCTCTTTTTAGTGAGCTCGACCGTAAAGAGCCGGCTCTTTCGGCTCCGAACCGGCTCTTCAGGTTGTTTTGTTGCTTTAATTAATTTATTATTAACAATAATATAAAATTATGCACAAAAGGAATTACTAATGTAAAAAAAGTGGTTTTATTTATATATGTTTATATATAAATATATGCGGTGGCCCCTAGAGACAAAGCACGTACAAACTCCAAAACACATTTCTAGCGTTAACTGAACTTCCAAAACAGAGCTACCTAGATCACTTAAATTACACAATTGAAAGCATATGTGTATTGTTTGTGTATTTATACACAAGCACTCATATATATTCAAATAATTTAAAAAAAATGTTCATTTACCTGTTACTACCACACACCAAATCCGGTCGTTGGTACTTCCTGGCTTGTGTAGCCACTAGGTAACAAAAGCTCAACACTGCCCTAGCATCCTGGAGCACTTCTGTTGTCTTTTGTACATGTTTTGGAGTTTTGTAGTGCTTTGTCTCTAGGGGCCACCGTAAATATACTTTTATTTATTCACTCCACATAAAATGTAATAAATAAATCATATAATACAAAAACCAACTATTCACATTTCAACTTTTAACTATTTAAATTTTCAGCTTTTTCCTTTTAACAAATTTAAAGTGAAACAACACAAAACACTGCAAACCACAACACAATTAAATAGAAATTACAATATGAAAACAAAAAGAAGATGCACATTCTCTGTCATATGGACCTGCATGAATAAACTTTCTGAATCCTTTATCATCCGCAACTGAAAATAGTTGTGGATGATTACTATACCTTTCTAATGTGGCGTTGTTGTCCCTGGCTCTCTTTCTCTCTCTCTCCCTCTTGCTCTGTTCCTGTGGTACTGCCAGTGTAACTACCGCCCCTCCCCCCTCCTCCCAGCGCAAAGCACAGGGCTTGCGTGTGGAGTGAAGCGGAAAAAAAGTCTGAGGGAGAGGGTGAGAGAAAGAAAAAACACCCCACGGCTCCCAATAAGGAGCCGGCTCGCGCCATTCACGTCAAAAGATCCGGCTCCAAGAGCCATTTCGTTCGCGACCGACACATCACTATTCCTCACCCATACAAATCATTGAATTCAGATGTTCTAATCACTTACATGGCCACAGGTGCATAAAATCAAGCACCTAGGCACGTAGACTGCTTCTACAAACATCTTTGAAAGAATGGATCGCTCTCAGGAGCTCAGTGAATTCATGAGTTGTTTCGTGATAAGATGCCACCAGCAACATAAGTCCAGTCGTAAAACTTCTTTGCTACAAAACATTTCAGTCAATTGTTAGTGGTATTATAGCAAAGTGGAAGCAACTGCGAACAACAGCAACTCAGCCATGAAGTGGTAGGTTCGTTAAAATTACAGAGTGGGATGCTAAGGTGCTGGCCAATTTTCTTACAGCAAATCATAACAGACCTCCAAACTTCATATGGCCTTCAAATTAGTTATAGAACAGTGCACTGAAAACTTCATGGAATGGGTTTCCATGGCGATGAAGCTGCATCTAATTCTCACCCAATGCAATGCAAAGCATCGGCTGCATGGCGTGAACCATGCGACACCGTACTCTAGAGCAGTGTAGTGATGGATCACGCTTCCTTGTCTGGTTATCCAATGGATGAGTCTGGCTGTGGTAGTTGTTAGGTTTAAACGTAGAGCCCCGGAGAGCAGCCAGTTGGCTTTTCTACCTTTAAAACCTACCT
>NW_024582940.1:177899-179217 GCF_018398535.1 Haplochromis burtoni
TAGCTAAAAGCCTACCAGCCATTTGGCTGGAAGGCGGGTTTTTAAAGGTAGAAAGGTAGAAGCCTGGCCGGCGGGTGTTAACGTATGTGTTGTAGGTTTCCATTTGAAAAGCTAGAATGCTTCTGTTTGCTCTCTATGTAACCCACACATATGAGTACGTGGATTATTATACCTTTCTAATGTAACGTTGTTGTCCCTGGCTCTCTTTCTCTCTCTCCCTCCCCCTCTGTTCCTGTGCTACTGCAAGTGTAACTACCGCCCCTCCCCCCTCTTCCCAGCGCAAAACACAAGGCTCGCATGCGGAGTGAAGCGGAAAAAAAGTGTGAGAGGAAGGGTGAGAGAAAGAAAGAAAAAAAAAACAACAACCCACGGCTCGCGATGAGGAGCTGGCTCACGTCGTTCACGTCAAAGGTCTGGCTCTAACAGCCATTTCGTTCGCAACCAACACATCACTACATCTTTCGCCATCTTACAATGCTGTGATTGCAGCCATTCCCCAACTCTCTGTGAATGGTACTCATGGCCATTGATCAGTGGTCTTTGATCAATGGTCATGAGAATTTGCATGATGATGAAGGAACTGACTTCCCAGCCCATTGTTCCTTCAGTGGTGCTAGTTTCAGTCATAATGCAAATGCACTGTTTACAAGGTTGGATGAAACCTGCAGTCAGCTGAGACTGAAGAAGTCACTTGGATGAGTGACGAAACGTTTCTCCCACTGAAAACGCTACATTCAGATGAACAGAATCAACTTTTGGAGATTTACTTACCTGGATGATTGAGCATGCATCAAATAATAAATTGTGTTTAATGATGATTTAAATGTGATATATATGCAAAAAAAAAAGAAGAAGAAAGAAGACAAAAACTATCAAATCAGAAATGGGAAAGGAGCTTTTACATCACATGGGACAACACAGTGAAGAGCAACTACCTGAACTGTGCTCCCATCGAGGTCGATTATTTTGTTAATAGTATTACATGTCATTGCGTATGACTCTGAATACTGTGACACCTCTTAAAAAATCAAAAGTACTTGACTCTCTAGTATAACTCTCAAACATGCACCTTAAAGCAGATGAACTATAAGCTAGAGAGGAAAGGGTGTCTCACTAATTTAGAAAATCTTCATTTAACCTGGAAAATGAGTTTGCTACTCCACAAGAAAAAAAGCTGCAGTAATTAAACCATTGCTTAAAAACCATCTAAGCTAATTATAGGTCAACATATACAGTGGGGCAAAAAAGTATTTAGTCAGCCACCGATTGTGCAAGTTCCCCCACCTAAAATGATGACAGAGGTCAGTAATTTGCACCA
>NW_024582940.1:180638-198906 GCF_018398535.1 Haplochromis burtoni
TGTACCTCTGGTGCAAATTACTGACCTCTGTCATCATTTTAAGTGGGGGAACTTGCACAATCGGTGGCTGACTAAATACTTTTTTGCCCCACTGTAGACTCTAAAACAGCTAGCTCATTATCTGCAGAAAAGTGGTTTATTTGCAGTTTCAGTAAGGTTTCAGAACTTATCACAGTACAGAGACAGCGTTAGTGAAAGTTACAAATGATCTGTTTATGGCCTCTATGAACTCATCTCTGTGCTTCACCTGACCTCAGTGCAGTGTTCTCAACTGCTGACCATAATATTTTATTACAAAGATTAGAGCATACACTAGGAATTAAAGGTACTGAGCTGCGGTGGTTTGAATCACATCTATCCTAATAGACTCCAATTTGTTCATGTAAATGGTGAGTCCTCCTCACAGACTGAAGTTAATTATTTAACAAATTTAACATTCTGCTCCTCACATACAAGGTCTTAAAACAATCAGGCCCTTAACCTTGTACCATACCATCCTATTAGAGCACTTTACTATACAGTATAAAGCACCTTGAGATGACTGTTGTTGTGATTTAGCACCAGAGATGGGCAGTAACGCGTTACTGTAATCCGATTACTTTTTTCAAGTAACAAGTAAAGTAAGGGATTAGTATTGCAAAAACGGTAATTAGATTACCGTTACTTTCCCGTAGGAACGCTGCGTTACTGCGTTACTAAAACCGTGATTTTTTTGCGAGAATGTCTCATGACAGTGACGTAAGCAAGTGCGACGTTCGTGACAACAGCTGTGTGCAGATCAACAATGGATAATATATCGAGTGCAGGAGAGAGTATGAGCGTTTAAAGCGTTTAAAGCATGGAAGTACTGATCTTACTTTGAGTTTGATTCCATAAAAAGTGACAAAAAATATTAGCGTCTGCTGCGTGGGAAGAAAACTTCTTTTTACAGCGAAAAAAAGCCCTAAACAAGCACCGAGTGCGCAACGACGTAATGGGAAATTCACAGAGAAACTTGCGGATTCTTCAACTGACCGCTGCGCACACCTGCACCAGGGCAAACCACTCTACACACATACATAAAAAAGACATCCTCATTATTATGAGTGAATAGTGTTATCATGTAAGGTTACTCTGAATTTCCTCTAATAGTTTTATCTAATCTAATTGAATCTCTCTAGTCTAACCTTAAATACCAACAATAATATTTCACAGCCCACAGGCTTCATTATAGTCATTAGATTTCTAAACAAGGCTACAATACAGTCAACTCACAATAACTTACATGACATGAAAGAGGTTGTATAGGAATTTTGGTGTTGTAGTTTACCTGCACTATAAAGCCTAGCTTTCTGCCATGAACCTGGCTGCAGATGAAAATGAAACTTGTCTTTTTGATTCTAGAACCTTGCAACTGGTCTCATAGAAACTGCTAATTTGTCCTTTTTTCAGTTTATTCACTTTGTTGAATTTTTTGGTCTCAGTTGAATTTGCTTGTGTTGTTGTACATGTAGTGTTTTGTCAGTGACACCACTTTTGTAATTTTGCTCTGTACCCTGTGTCCAATTATTATGTGATTAAAATACATGCTTTCAATAGGTATTTTCAAAAGTACTGCATGAACTGTTTAGATATTACAGCTGTATTTACATATTGTTCCCATTTTTAAAGGTTCAACAGTCACTGCACAACATATTGTTCAATGTAAGGATTGTTGCTGTTGATGCTTGGATGAAAATCTATTTCTCTTATTGTTTGGCTGAAGTCTACAACCCTGTGCCATCACAAATGCAGTATCTCCTCCTTTGCAGTCTGCCATAGTGTCAAGTACTACCCAGTGGGGTCCAAACCCTTTTCTAGGTCTCTGCAAAACGAACTGGACAAGCTGAGAGCCAGGATTACAACACAATGAGAAATAAGAGAGCTCTAATTTTCACTGAGACCTGGCTTTCAGAAAAAGTTCCAAGACTGCCGTTCAGATACAAATTCACTCCGTAACTTAAGTACATGCCACACAGAAACAACTATTGTCACGGCTGTGGCAGCAGTCGTGTGGTGTAGTGAAGGAAGGACCCAAACTGCTGGCACTGGCTGTGATGCGAGTAAGCTTTATTGGAGAAGATGAACACAACAAAAGCGAGGGCAAAACTAAAACATAACCTAAACTGGGAACAGCTAAAGAACAAACCTAAAATCATACAAACACGGGATGAAGAGCAGAAATGGCACAGAGGATGTTGGGCAGAGAGACACAGAAATTACACTAGGCTACACAGACGACTTGGCTGAGGTGTCCTGTGGGAGCAACACCAGAGCTGGTGATACCACAAAGTAAACAAACTGATCAGGAAGACTTTGTTGTTGGCTGCAAACCGGAAACCTTTGGAGATGTTTCCAAAGGTTCTGGCTCTGTTTCCTCAAGGGCAGATTCTTTTAGATCATGTTCAATAGTTTTTTACAATATATTTATCATATAATGCTTCATCATATATATATCGTATATATATCATATATATATATATGTTATATATCATATAACACTTTTGTTATTGTGACGAAAGAATTTCCCAAATATTTGATAAATGAATTATTTTCTATTTCATCTTAAAATCCTGGCAGAGTATCTCAACGGAGGAGATACACATTTGTGATAGCACAGGGTTGTAGACTTCAGTCAAACAATGAATGAAAAAGATTTTCATCCAAGAATCGTGGCTCAGGAGGTTGGGAAGCGTATCTGTAACCGGAAGGTCACCGGTTCGATCCCTGGGCTTTCTGTCCGGGTGGTTGTGACCTTGGGCAAGACACTTTACCCTACTTGCCTACTGGTGTTGGCCAGAGGGGCCGATGGCGCAATATGGCAGCCTTGCCTCTGTCAGTCTGCCCCAGTGCAGCTGTGGCTACAACTGTAGCTTGCCTCCACCAGTGAATGCGAGAGTGAATGAATAGTGGCATTGTAAAGCGCTATATCAATCCATTATTATTATTATTAAAAACCTTTAAAATGGGAACAATGTGTAAATAACTGTAATTCCTAAACAGTTCATGCTGTACTTTTGAAAATACCCTTAAGCCTCTGTGGGCATGTAGCTCTTATAGCCTTTTGAAAAAGGCTACAAGGCTAACAAGGCTTTATCTATCCATGATGCCAGATGACTCACAACAATTAGTTTTACTATAGGTACATGTTAAAGACATAAATTCTAAATTCAAATAAAAATTAGGTTATTGTACTTGGTACTAAACATTTTAAAAACATGGTATCTAACTAGATCCTTACTCTGGATGGCATTACGGTCTTGACCAGCATATGTCCTTCAATGTACACAACAAATATGCATATCTCTAAAATTAGAAACATTTTCTTCAGAGCCATAATGAAAAACTAGTTTATGCATTTATTACTTCTAGGCTGGACTGTAGTACTTTAATTTCACATGAATTCGATGATGAGGTCTGATTTTAAGTAGTGCAACTACATGCAAAAGTAAGAACCACACAGTACCATTAACACTGCTTAGTACTGCAGATTTAACTTTGTGGAAGCAGATGATAATCTTATGCCTACTGCATGCCTGTCACCAGCTATAATTGTTGTTTTTCTTACTCTCTTTTTTTTTTTCTTTTCAAAATTGCTTGGGTAAAATAACCAACTGTAACTTTGCAGTATTTTCTTAAAAAATGAAAAAAAAGATACACTCACCAGTGTGCTGCTGGGAGGGCTTTGTAGGGAACACTAGTGGAGGAAGAGGATTGACATGCATACTGGCAGTGATACTGATGCACCTACATTGCCTGTTGCTCCAGGTCTGACCAAGAGGACACGTCCTGTTGGCTAATGGACACCTTCAATAGACGGAGACAAAAAGATTGATAATACTTAGTTAATCCACATGTTCTGAAATTTTGTTTCTTTTTTTTTTTGTTAGGCAATATAGATGTGCTCACTGGTTCACTCAGAATGCAGCAAAATGCAGCATCAAGAGTAAAGGCCATCACACAAACAATTGTGCAAAGTCTTTCTGCACCATTGTGCTAGCAATATGCAAGAAAATCCTGAATTTAATTTTCTTGAATATATTAAATGATTTAATTCAACCTTATGTATTTTATATGATCATCAGTGATGAGCAGTCCTAAAACATTTGTAATGAGAGTGCCTTTGTTTATTTGTTCTCCCAAGTCTGGGTAATTGGTCAAGAGGAAAATAATAATTTGGACACGCATTATGTGTATATATGGACAGAGAAGAGACAGATTATGATGGAAACGTCATGGATTTAATTATTATAACAAATACATTCCTCCTAATAGATGGTTTATGCTTTTTCAGTGCTGGGAAAAAGTATTTGTATATTTATCACTCTAATAAATGTGTAAGATCACCAAAAACATCTTACTATTAGATTGAGATAACCCAAGTAAATATGAAATACAGTTTGTAAATGATGAAATACACCTTGACTTGGACCCTAATGCTCAATGTAGCTCTTCTGTCGTAATTCCACCCCCTTCTCACTTCCTCTCTGTTTTTCAACTTCCATCTCTAACTGATATTGCTGATCTCATCCACAAATCAAAGCCTTCTACCTGCCAGCTTGATCCTATCCCCACTGTCCTTGTCAAAGCCTGCTTACTCCCTCTCCTTCCTCTCATATCTGCTATTATTCACTCTTCACTCACCTCTGGAACTGTTCCTGCTTCTTTCAAAGTTGCTGCCATTACTCCAATCCTGAAAAAAACAGGTCTAGATCCCAACAACTTTAACAATTTTTGTCCTATCTCCCATCTACTATTCCTCTCAAAAATTCTTGAAAAAATAGTTGCTTCACAAGTCCATCTACACCTAACTGATAATAACCTTTACGAACAGTTCCAGTCTGGTTTCCGTCCTCTGCATAGCACCGAAACTGCTCTTATAAAAATAACAAATGATCTTCTTATGGCAGCTGATTCTGGTCTCCTCTCCATCCTTATTCTCCTTGATCTGAGTGCAGCCTTTGACACCATCTCTCATCCCATTCTTCTTAGCAGATTAGCTTCTATTGGTCTCTCTCATACTCCATTAGCCTGCTTTAAATCATACTTGTCTGACCGCACTCAGTTCATTCAATTAAAATCCTTCACTTCTCAGCCTTCTCCTCTATCTACTGGGGTGCCCCAGGGATCTGTCCTCGGGCCCCTCCTTTTCATTCTTTACCTTCTTCCACTCTGACACATTTTTCGTAAATATAACATTCAGTTCCACTGCTATGCCGATGACACCCAGATTTACCTCTCTAAGTTTCGCATCCATTTTAAAATAATCCTTTATACATTTAAGGCTATTCATTCTCTCTCTCCACCATACCTCTCTGATTTAGTACAGATGAACTTCACATCCCGGTGCCTCACATCTTCATCTTCTCTTTCTCTCTCTGTTCCTTCCGCTCATCTGATTACAATGGGGGGCGGGGCTTTTAGTTGCTCTGCCCCTCGACTTTGGAATTCCTTACCCCCTGACCTCAGAAATATTAGTTCATTCCCTCTTTTTAAGTCCACCCTCAAACCTCATCTGTTTAAAATTGCTTATGTTTAAACCTCTGTATGCTCTTAACTTTTATCTGTTATTCTTATTATTGTGTATATTTCCAGTTTTTGTGTTTTTATTTGTTGTACAATGTCCTTGGGTGCTTTGAAAGGTGCTATTTTTAAATAAAATGTATTATTATTATTATTATTATTATTATTATTATTGTTGTTGTTGTTGTTGTGTGGATGCTTTAAGGCATCCACACTATTGAGTTCCTGTTTCTCTTTATTCTTTATCCTTCAAGTTGCTCCTTTCTTTGCCTCTTAACTACTCCCTCAGTTTTCAGCCGTTTTTCACCGTTCAAACTCTCAACTGTTCTGCTCTTTCTGCTAATGCTTGCTATGACTTTTGGTACTTATTACTATTATACTTTTTTTAACTTTTTAACTTCCAAAATTCTGCTAAAACTTGCTTGATTTTGAAACTTAACTACATCCTCATACTTTCACGTAGAAACGCCATTCAAACTTTAAAACATTCTCAAATTATTGGGTTATCCATGTACGATTCAGCTTTTTCATATCTGTTACCGTTTTAATTTAATGCCTCTTCAAGTTTTCAGTTGCAGCTTTGTGATTTTTCAGAAAATACATGCGTCATTATGGTTGCTATGCAATTAACTTAGAGGGGACACTTGAGCTTTTTGAATTTTCTCTTCATGTCCGAACAACTTCTTGCTACTCGCTCAATTTCTACTCAAACCCCACAAAGTATACATCAAAACGTAGGTATTTTTGGTGGCTTTCAGAAAATGTCACTATCATTGTTGTGGGAGTTACAGGTTTTTGCAAATCTCCTCAGAGCAACACAAAGTCTGAATACTCTCCATAGACGGTCAATGGAGAGCTTGTTCAAAATCAGCGCTGGAATTCTCTAATGAGACGCATTTTCAAATCGTCATATCTCCTTAACGAAGCAAAGTTAAGACATGAGGCTTGTCTTGTGCCAATATATCTTTAGACACTCCTGAAGACACTCACAATTCAAGAATTTTTCATTAACCTTTCATCATTTGGCCATGAACTCTCTCTGTGCCTGTGTGTGTGTAAAGGGCTGCACCAGGTGCAGCTGTTTAGGGGGGTAACAGGCAGCCTCTCTGATCGGTGGATTAAAATTGAGCAGCTCCAGGTTGTTTGACTGACCTAGAAACGTAGGCCGTGTCCAAATTCATGGGCTGCATCCTCCTGAGGACCCGGCCTTCGCGGTCTACGTGGGCCGGGTCCTCAGAAGGTCGGGTAGGCTGGAAGTAAACGGCTGTGAAATTGGACGGTCTAGCCTTCTGATTAGCGTCACCGCTGTCTCGGTGGAGTTTAATAAACTCGGCCGTCTGCTCCTTGCTATCTAAAATATAACAGGACACTGGCGTAAATTCTCGACCTCATACTTCTGTTTAATCAGTTTTCTGTTTGACGTTTAGTCAGCTGTGTGAAAACCAAGGAGGAACCCACCCGGGGGATTAATAAAGTTTTATTTTATCTAATCTAATAACTTTAATCTCAGCCAAACCGATTTACTCACGAACAAACAAAACACTGAAAAAAGCCCAACAATAACATTTTTAGGTTGTCTAAGTGACTTATATATTACGTTTAACCCGAGTAGCGAAAGTCCGCGGTGATCTGAAAATGATGTGCCGGGAGTTGTGCCGTTCTCGGCGGCTTCAGTGACCCTCGAGCTCGGCTAGCTATCGAGCTGGTGGGTAGCAGACGTCTCCGAAAACGTCGAAGCACTTTTGCAAATATGCGATATCTTGATAAACCGAGCAGATATTTGATGTTTACACAGCTACTTTCTCGCCTGAAAATATGTTAAAAGTTTATTTTGTGACCCAGAAAGATTAGTATGAGTAATTTTAAAACTTAGTAGCGGCCGCCATTGTTGGAAACTGGAGTTTGGCTGGGCCGCGCTATGAATTCTGGGATATGGTAGGCCACGAAGGACACACCCGACCCATCCTTCAAATTCGGGGAAAAGGAGGACGCATTTGTCGGCTGCATTCGGAGGAGTCTACGAATTTGGACAGCCTTCGGCGCGTCGCTGTGACGTAATCGGTCTACAAATGCGGCCTCAGGAGGATGCAGCCCATGAATTTGGACACGACATTACAAGAAACACTATTAACAGCCCCTGTTCACTTCCTGCTCTCTCTCTCTGTGTTTGCGTGCGTGTGTGTGAGTGTGAGAGTGAGAGAGACAGAGACCGTTTTTAGGCCGCATCTCATTAGTGGATGCAAATTAAATATATTCAGACTGGTTGACTGGCATAGATCCTGTATGTGTGTGTGTCTCTCTGTACATGTATTTCCATATGTGCCCATAGCTCTAATTTTGCGTATCTGCTGGCTGTTCTTTCCTGTTTTTCTAAAGTCTGTGAAAATTTGTTTTAGTTAAACAATAAGTAGTTTTGAGGAAAATTCACCTTGTTAAGCTGGTAATATTTGTTTTCCAATATTTCTATTTAAGTTATTAATATTGTGCTAAATCATAGTATTTCTGCTATCACATAGTATTTTGGGTATTTTTTAGTATTTATGGTAAATCATAGTGTTTTTTCTAAATCATAGTATTTCTGCCAAATCATAGTATTTCTGCCAAATTATAGTTTTTCTGTTAAAATATCATGTCTCTCTTAAGTCACAATATTTTTGCTAAGATGTTATGTTAATGCTCCATGTCAGAAATATTTTGCAGAAAGCCCATGTCTCTGTCTATGTTAGGAAGGGGTGCAGCTGTATTGACAGGAACAACTACACAGCCTGACAAAGCAGACAGAAGCAGCATCTCTGTTTGGTGGATTCAAATTGGGCAGATCCAAGCTGTTTGACTGTCATAGATACAGTTGAAAATATAAAGCTGAAAAAAGCTGATGTCAGTATTTGAAAAAGGTTTTGAACTTTTAATAACTTCACAGAAGCACTGTGTGTGTGTGTGTGTGTGTGTGTGTGTGTGTGTGTGTGTGTGTGTGTGTGTGAGAGAGAGAGAGAGAGAGAGAGAGAGACCCTTTCTTGGCAAAATCTCATTGTAGGATTCAAATTGAATATATTCAGACTGGTTGACTGGCAAAGATCCTTTGTGTGTGTGTGTGTTTCTCTCTGTGCACTTGCTTTTCCATATGTGTCCATATTTGTAATTGTGTGTATTTGTTGGCTGTTCTTTGTTGTTGTTTTTTTTTCTGCCCATTTCTCACAGGTGAACAACAATTAGTTTTGAGGGAACTTAACCATGTTCAGCTTTTTTCAGCTGGTCATTTTGCTTTTCCAATATTTCCAAGTGAGTTATTACTATTCTGCTAAATCATAGTATTTGTTCTAAATCATATTAATTCAGCTATATCATAGTATTTCTGTCAAATCATAGTGTTTCTACTAAATTATAGTTGTTGTTGTTTTTTTACTAAATATAGTATTTCTGCTAAATCATGCTATGTTATAATATTTGTGCCAAATCATAGTTTCTCTGCCAAATTGCAGCATTTCTGCTAAATCACAGTATTTCTGCTGAATCAGAGTATTTCAGCTATGTTGTAGTATTTTCCTAAATCACAGTATTTCTGTAATGTTTAAGTATTTTTGCTAAATATAGTATTTCTGTTATCTTATAGTATTTCTCCTAAATTCTTGTATTTCTGAGAAGTTACCATGTTCCTGCTAAGTTACAATATTTACAATATAAGTTCTCTTTTATTGTATATCTGCCAAGAATCATGTTTCTTTTAAGTTATTGCAGTTCTGCTAAGTAATTACATTTTTTTCAAAGTTCTTATGCTTCTGCAAAGTTTTTACACTTTTTGCAACTTTTCAGCTTTTTCAGCTAGTTTTAGCAAACAGCTTCAGCTTTACAGCATCCACACAGCATTTTCACAGGAAATGCCAATTTTTCTATTTTTTAATTGAATATTCTACACAGAATACTCCATAATGACAATGTGGAAAAAGCTTGCTTGAATTTCTTTCAAATTTATTACAAATAAAAACAAAATATATCATAAATAAGTAACAGTCTTTGCCATGACTCTCAAAATTGAGCATTATGTTTCCGCAGATCATCTACAACTTGATTTCAGTCTACCTGTGCTAAATTCAGTTAATTAGACATGATTTGGAAAGGCACACACCTGTCTTTAAAAGGTCCCATAGTTGACAGTGGATGTCAGAGCATAACCCAAACCATCAAGCTCAAAGACTTGTCAAAATACAATCTGAGATAACATTTTATAAAGCTCTTCTTTCAGCCCTTGGTACTTCTCGAGCTTCTTACTTTCCTTTTTTTCTCATGTTGCTTTCACTTGGTATAGCTACATCTATTACTGTGGCTATCTTCTTCTGCTTATCCAACACTAGGTTAGCCATCACCACTTTGCCCATGTGTATCTGGAAGTTCCACAGGATCTTAGCTCAGTCATTCTACACCACTCTGGGGGGCATGTCCCACCTTGGCCTTGGGACTTCCAGGCCATACTCGACATAAATGTTCCTGTATACTATGGCGGCCACTTGATTATGGCATTCCATGTATGCCCTGGTTGCTTGCACCTTACTGTTATCTGCTGGATTGTCTCAGAGGCATCTTTACACAATCTGCACCTTCATCTTATTGTCCCATCTGATCACTGGGAGGGCGTAGTTGTTGATTGCCCAGATCTCGTTCTTCCTGTTCAGCTGACTCTTCAGGACTTGCCTTACTCTTTGCAAGTATTTGGTGGTTGCAGCTTTCCTATCAGCCTTGCCATGGTTCTCATTTGCCTGTGGGATTCCCAGGTACTTGTAGCTGTCCTCGAAGTCGTACAATCCCCTAAGTTCTGACTACTTTCCCTCTCTTTGTTACCAGTCGACTACACTTCAACAGTGTGAATGACATTCCAATGTCATTGCTATAGATCCTAGTAGTTTGAATCAGTGAATCAATGTCTCATCCACGACTGGCATACAGTTTGAGGTCATCCATGTACAAGAGGTGGCTAACGCATGCTCAATTCCATAGTCGGTATCTGTAGCCAGTCTTGTCAATGATCTCACTTAAGGGGGTTCATCCCTATGCAGAACAGCAGTACGGACAGAACACCTCCTTGGTAAATCCAGCACTTGATGGTGACTTGTGCAGTTGGCTTGAAGTTGGCCTTGAGTGTTGTTCGCCACATCCCTATTGAGTTCTTGAGTAAGGTTCTTAACGTCCTGTTGATCTTGTGTAGTTCTAGGCATTCCAGGATCCATGGGTGGGGCATTGAGCCATAGGCCTTCTTCTAGTCAATGCAGGTGATGCACAGGTTGGTGAGCCTGGTCTTGCAGTCTTAGGCGACTGCTCTGTCTACCGGGAGCTGGTGGCCCCTTCTGGTGTTCCTGCCAGTTCCTTTCTGTGGCCTGCTCATGTATTGAGCCATGTCCCTGTTCATCTTAGCTGCTATGATGCCTGATCATGTGGTACTGAGGCAGGTTATTGGCTGCTAGTGGGATGCGACCGGTCCCTTCTGGGGATCCTTGGGTAGTAGGACTGTCTGGCCTTCAGTTAGCTATTCCAGGTGTGTCTCATCTACTAGCAGCTGTTCCATTTGGCACAGTCTGCCACTGTGATGATTACTGAATCCTGTTCAGGGAGGTTGCTGTAGTCAGCTCTCAGAACCACTAGCCACTGAACACTGTTGTTATGGGTTGCATCCTTGTCCCATATGCTCTTCCAGTATTGCTCTGTCTCCAGTCTTGCTAAGACTGATCTCACATTATTCCCCTGCCAATCCAGACTCCACCAGATTATCAGCTCACCTTGTGTGGTAAACAGGCCAGTTTGTTTGCTCTTTCCTTGCTACTTGTTCCCGTGTGATACCATACCTTTTTTTGTCTCCAGTGTTAACCCTGCCTGCCTCAGAAACTATTTCCATGTGCATTCACCAACCTCTGCTGGATGCCATTTATCGCCTGTTGCCTGGCATCCCAACTAAACTGTATGTTTAGTTAGGAGCCACTCCACACAGCCTTCCTGCTCTCACAGGAAGCCTGTGGAAAATGTTGCTAAACTCACCTCCCTCTCCTCCCTCCCAGATCTTGCCCAGCTTCTCACTGCCAGTTTCCATTTTCCCTGCTAGCACAGTCTCTCGTTCTAGTTAATGTAATCCTTGTGTTAAGTCAATCTCTGACTCTTGCCTAAGTAAAGGCTCATTCATGAGTTTTTGTTTGTTTGTTCATCTCTGTAAACATTTGTATCATTGTTTGTAAACATATCATGATTGAATAAAGTCTTTAACTGATTCATGTGCCTAGTTTTTTTGCCTGGGTTCTGCATTTGTTTGCAATACCACAGTAATAAACATTACCCTGTATCACAGTATTTCATCAAATTCAAAATAATAATTAAAATAAATTGTACTTCTTCTCAGTTTGACTGTTGGATATGTTTTCTGTGTTCTATTGTGAATAAAACATTTGTTCGTGACATTCAGAACTCTATGCATTCTGTTTTATTTACATTTTAACACAGCATCCCAATTTCTTTGGGATTGGGGTTGTAAATTATTGTATAATAAGAGACTAAATGGCAAACAGATGCAGAGGCGTTAAGACTGGTGGCAAAGGTAACCTTTTTCTGGCTGTAAGGGAAGGTATCAATTTATAATGATGCTACTCCTACATAAAATGTAGAACACTTGTAAGCCATTATGATATAAGTAACTACATATTGTTATTAATCTTTTAATATTTATGTAACTGAAAATAAACTGAACTGTGAATTACTCTGGAAATCAGATACCTAGTTTGGATTTTTAGAAAATGCCAACAAAAAACTATATTTCCCTTGAAAATATTGTACATAGAAACACACATGATCAATTATAAATCACCTGAATGTAAAAATTGTTGATCTGAAATGCCATATTTAGGGGAACCATTGACTTAGACACAGAGATGGACAACAGTTGGTGTGTTTGCAGACAGAGAAATTGTTTGAAGTCATGAAAGCGTCTGGCAGTGAAAAAAGGCCCAACATGGTTTCAATTAGAGCTGCAGTGGTTTGGATACACAAGCACACATACAAAGTATTAGAGGGTGAAGTGGAAAGGGAAAGGAAAAGTTTAAGAGAGTGATAGAAAGAGAGAGATAGCTTTCTGGCGTGAGCAGAGGGGAATGGCTCGGGTGCATTCTTGCACTTCACCTAATGTGAAACATATCTGTGTGCTTCATGTTGATGCATGAGTTTTTGCCGCTATAACCTGTTTAACTTCACTGTCTGCGTTTGTGCACATATATGTGTCTCCATATTTGTACAGAAGAGTTACAACAACCTCCAGACATGAAAACAAATTCACCATCTACTGTTCAAATATTTATGGATTAAATGTAAAAAGTTGGTTAATGGGTTTGAAGTCTAAATATACGTGATTTATATTTTGTTAGTAGATCTTTGGGCAGATCATCATATTATACACTTACTACTTTTTACCTACAAACATAATCTTAACTGTCTTACTTTCCCGAATTTAAATCTAGTCTTGAGGTCTAGGAGACATATAACTTCGCCTTCCATATCTGAGCAAGACATTACTCTCCAATTTGTAGTGTATTAGTGTATTTCAAGCAGACACACACCTGAAGAGGGCTTCTTCCATTTCCTATTTCGATTTCATTCTCACAAGTCCCAGGAAAACTGTTGGCCATCACAAAATGTGTACGCAAGCCAGTTCTGTTCCTATGACCTCATAAATATAAGTGAACAATAATCATTCTAATTCAAAAAATTGAAGGAAAAAAGAAAGAAAAAGAAACATTAAAGTTAAAGTGAAAGAAGAACAAGTTTTCAGACCATTAGAGCAAATATTAGAAAAACTGTGCCATCCATTCATCTATCCATCCACCCAATCCAGGCTTGGGTTGGGATAGAGGTACCTAGACCTTTGCCACGCCTGCAGTTGTTCTGGAGGGATACTGAGGCACTCCCAAGCCAGCCAAGAGATTTAATCCCTCTTTCCTGGGTCTCCTCCTCCTCCAGAGCATATCTGAAACACCTCACCTACTAGGTGCTCAGGAGTAGTGATATGCGAATCATATCGTTCAATACTCGAGAATCACTTTACTGACTCGTGAATCATGATTCACAAGCTCAACTGACTCATTCACTGATTCATCCCTGTTGCTGTTAGCAAACTAATTTCAATAGTAGAAATATATCTAGCTTGTAATTAAAATTGTGCGAAAAAAAACAACAGCCAGTTTCTTAACAGAAACATTTCTGCTCTGAACTGGAAGAAAACACCCTGAGTAGAAAGCTCACATCAAGACAATAGCTCCTCAGTTCACAGTAGCATCGCTCTGCTAACGGCACATTTGAGTTACTCACCCCCTCCCTTCCTGTGCGGAATCGTAGCATGAAAGAATCACTCAGTCACTCACTCACTCACCCCCTCCTTTCCTGTGCTGAATCGTAGCATAAGCAAATCTCTCACTCACTCCCCCCCCCACCCCCCTCCTTTGTTCACAGCTTCTTCTTCTTGGTTGTTAAGGTGCATTACCACCCCCTGGCTCACAGCTCAGTGGACATTTAGATGAGAAAATATATATTTGACACATTTGAGGAAACTACTAATAAAATAAAAATAAATAAAATACATTTTCCCTGTAGAAATCTAAATTTTTTTGCTCTTTTTTGCTCTATAAAAATAGTTGTTTTTCTTTTTCAATCATCTTAGCAGTAGGATATACATGAAAAGAGAACCAAATTAAGTTTGAGTGAAAATGTAAATTTTTTGCACTCTCTGGGCAACTGACTCAGTGACTCAAGTGACTCAAAAAACACGATTCATTTTGGTGAGTGACTTATTCAAACTTGTTTCAGTAAAAAGAATCGAATTTATCAATCACTACTCAGGAGGTCTCCAGGAGGTCTCAAATGCCTAAACCACCTCTACTGGCTCCTGTTTGACATTGAGGAGTAGCGGCTTTACTGAGTATCTTTTCTTATTTTTTTTTCAACAAAAATAAGCACATTATAACAAGAATTAAGCAAGACAAAGAAACAGTCAAGATAGTCATTTACCAGCTCATATTTTAAAAAGCCTCGTAAGGCTATGTTAATGCAATTGGGTGATTTTCTCTCATTTCTGCATTGTAATTTGGAATCAAATGGATTTAAGGAAATGGCATTTCTTTATTTCTAAGCTAGAGCTGCTGAAAGTTCATCAAATTTTTTCACGCCAATGGACCATTGTTTTTACAGCAATGGTGGATCATGGAGCTTAGCAATATTTTTTATAAGCCAAGCTTTCCGGTTGGCTGTCTTGAGCCAATCTCTCTTTCGGCTTTGTCATGTGACAAAGTAAAAATACAGATTCAAATGGATGAAGAAAGACACAGGTGAAATGACCATGGAATGTACCAAAAACTGATCCTACACTATCTTTTGGTCTTTAGATAGAGATAAACAATGGCTTAGGGGTATATTTTCAGACAAAACCTAATTTCCTTCGGGATTAATAAAGTATTCTGATTCTGATTCTGATTCTCCTGATTATGAGAGTGATCTTGTTTTTATGGGGTTGTAAAAGAAACATAGTCCACCAATCTCCACTGTTTGGGCTGTTTGAATGGGTGCAAATACATTGAGATTTTTGCACATTACATGTAGCACATTAGAGCCTCTGTTGTGGTGGTTCATTGTCTTAGATTCTGGCATTAACACAATTACTATTTATTCCTTCTAAATAAACTAATTAGTAAGTATTGTTTCAGCACAGGAAATGTGGTTGCAGGATATGGAATTCAAGACGCTAGAGTTCATATTTTGAGGCAGGAGGTAGTCAGTGGGGCAAACCTTTGTCCAAAGGCTTCCTAGCAGGTAAATTGTCATGCTGGTTTCTGTCATCTAGTCACTTCTATGACTAGAAGATACCATAAAGAAGAAACAACTGCAAAAGGGTATAATGCAGAAATACATGGGGGCAGGGATACCTCAGTAGGTAGAGTGGTCGCCCCATGATCGGAAAGTCGGGGGTTCGAATCCACTGAACGGCTACCCTAAGGGACCCCTGAGCAAGGTACTGTCCCTACATACTGCGCCCTGGGTGCCTGCTTAGTGGCTGCCCACTGCTTCACTGAGTGAATGGGTCAAATGCAGAGAAAAACAACTAATTTCCCCATGGGGATCAATAAAGTATACATTATTATTATTATTATTATTACATGTATGAAAAAGTATGTGTGAAAACATTTGCCTAACAGGTGTGTTCTGTCGGGCATACGTTTCTGTGGCATGACTGTCACAGAAAGAAGAATTATGTTACAGGTTTACAGAGAATGGTGGGAATGATTTCCTGAGGTGTTCTTTTTAGTAGCAGGGTTAAATCACAAGTGGGAAGGATTTCTGATGGCTCAGTAGTGTTGAATGGAGTGGTTGAGATGGATTGTCCATGAGGGAGAGCAGTTTGTTCAGTGAACAATGACAGTTTGCATGTGACTGGACATATGCAGACTGCACAAGTAACCTATCCCACCTTTTAGTGGTCATAATTTTGGCTTATATGTGTGCATTTAGCCAATTTATTATATAATATAATATGTAAACAAATAACAACATGTAATGAACATTAAATAAAAAGTTCTGATATAATGTTCTCCAGGAGAACTTTAAAATGATTTTGAGGGAGGCTGGGGACATTGAGTCCAAATGAACTATGTTCTGCACCTCTGTTTGAGGCTGTTGCGAAGGAGTTGGGGCTACAAGGTTGGTGCCTGTCGTGGTGGTAATTCCTACATGAGATGTGGACCAGCAGGCCAAGCGGAATGCAGCTAAAGTAATAGTTTAACCAAACCTCAGGTGAGGGAGGAGTTTGGTGAGACAAGGAAAAAGACTTTCAGCCTGCCTCAAAACAATTTTGGGCAAACCATCAGGAGACTCAGGATGGGAAAGGGGTGTTCTACTCACATGGTGCATAGTGTAGGTGGGATGTTGCTGACTTCAACTGACAAGACAGTCGGGCGGTGGAAGGGAGTATGGGGATGAGGGGGAAGACTTGCCCATCACTAGGGCAAAATCATTGAGGCAGTTAAACAACTCATTGGTGTTTGGGTTTCTGGGGTGAATGAGGTTTCTGTCAATACAGTTTCTGAAGGCCCAGAATGTTGCAGGGTTGTCCTGGCTGATGCAACTCTACTCCATCATGTGGCACTCTGGAGTGGTTCCTCAGGATTATCAGACTGCTGTGGTGGTCACCATCTTTAGGATGGGGTATCAGAGGGTTAACTACAGGGAAATTATACTCTTCAGCCTCCCTGGGACGGTCTATGGCAGGGTACTGGAGAGGAATGTTAATCCATCTTTCGAACCTCAAATAAAGGGGGAACAATGTGATTTTTGTTCGCTGGTTGCTGAACATTTGATTAGTTCTTTATCCTCTCAAGGATATATAAGACTGTGTGTAAATTTGCCCAACCACTCTACATGTGTTTTGTTGATTTGGAGAAGGCACTCAACTTGGTCCCATGGAGTATCCTGTGGGAGGAGCATGGGAGTCTGGCCTGTTGCTATTAGCCATTTGAGCTCTGTAATTGTTGCAGGAGCTTGGTCCACATTGTCAGCAATAACTCATTCCTGGTGGGTGTTGGACCGAGTGAGGACTGCGCTTTGACACCAGTTCTGTTCATAGAGAATTTCTAGGCATATCCAGGTAGATGGCCAAGTGGCTTCAGAATATTGTCTTTGATTTTGCAGATAATGTGGTTCTGCTGGGCTCATCAGCTGGTGGCCTCCAGCTCGCACTGATTAAGGGGAGAAAGGAAGAGGAGATTGACAGGTGGATTGGGGCTACGGCTGCAGTGATGAGGACATTGCATCAGGTTATTGTAATTAAGGGAAGAGATGAGTGTAAAAAAGCAAAACCCTACCCTAGCCTAGCTTATTATCACAAGATCTGAGTACTGAGATCTGGTGAACACAATAAATGAGATCCTGGATACAAGCGGTGGTAAATAAGCTATCTCCGAAGGGTGGCTCTCCCTTAAAGAAGGTGAGGAATTCAGCCATCCAAGAGTGGTTTAGAGCAAATTCACAACTCCTACACATGGAAAGGTGCCAGTCAAGGTGGTTAAGGGATCTGACTAGAATCCCTCCTGGATGAGGTGCTTCGGGCATGCTCCACCAAAGGAGGCCATGGGACAGACCCACGACACGCTGAAGAGATTACCTTTCTCAGCTGGCCTGGGAATGCCTGGAGGTGTCTGGGGAGAGGGAGGTCCTTGCTTAGGCTGCTGCCCCCACGACCCAGCCCTGGATAAGCAGCAGAAAATAGATGGATGGATTGATGGAAGAAATCTTAGTTCTCACCGTCAATCATTTCCAATATGAAAAGTACACCTCTGTTTCAGGTAATGCTCCACAGCGTAAGCCACTTTGTCTGCACCTAAGTAGATCACATTTGGCTGAACAAAGTAAAAAACATTTGTCACTGTAAATATGCGGATTTGTGTTAAATTATTTGCCATTTTATTCCATTCTATAACAGCAGTGTTTTCAGAGGACACAAACTGGCAAGAAGAACTTGCTAAGAGAATTCCAAGGGTCAGCTGGTCATAAATCCCAGCATGCATCATGCAGGTATAAGCACAGGAACATACAAATGCCATAGTTAACCTAGAAAAGGTTAAAGGTCTTAAATAATCAGGCCCCATCTTATCTTAATGACCTTGTAGTACCATATCACCCTATTAGAGCACTTCGCTCTCACACTGCAGGCCTACTTGTT
>NW_024582940.1:200298-202159 GCF_018398535.1 Haplochromis burtoni
TTATTAAGTCTGTTGGCATCTGCGACCCTCAGCCTGCTCCCCCAGCATAGCAATAGAATAGCAATGCACATCCTATCAATTTGTCAAGGAGAGTATCTCAAAAAAGTCAATACAATGGTACATTACAATGTGAAATAGCTACTATGGTAATGGTCTATACTCATTCAGAAGATGAGGGCCTTCTCTAAACAACTATTCAGGAATGGAAACATAGTCTAAGGCCTAAAACCTATTAGCTTTATTTTTCTTTTACTAGTTTGGGGATCACAATATAACTAGAGAATAACTAGCCTGTGTTACATATGGTTTATGTGTTTTGAAAATGAATTAAAAGAAAGAGAAAAAGTCTAAAGCCCCATACACTTATAAAATAATTTGCTTGCCAGACATCACTTGGTAGCTAGTGAACATTCAAGGCTCCAGTGGCATAGGTAACCCTCAAATGGATTTACCACCCAGTCAAATGTCAATCAGTGCCATCCTTCACTCCCAAATATAGTCTGTTCAGCTGCTCCATCACACTTAAGCTTGCACATCAAAGGTTCAGTGTGTAAAATATCACAGCTAGATCCTAGTAGGTTGCAGATCACAGTTAACTGAATTCTTTTTTCATACATATCAGATTTCAAGTGCATTAATGCTGAGCACATTGGGCACTGTAAGACAAACACATTTCATTCAGCCAAGAGAGATCAAGAACATTACATTTAGACTGTAACACCTGCGGTTGGCCACTTTGGATTTCCCTATAGCAGTGCTTCTACTGCTTCTACAAAGATCACCAAAAAAAATTTGGCTTCAATTCATTACCAGTACTTTGGTTTGGATCACTTTTTTCTCAGTATATAGTAGTATATCATATATATCATATATCAAATCACAGAGTACAAATGAGTAGAACTGTCCAAACTTTGACTGGTACTGCATTTGCATCACCTTATCCCCAATCTCCTCTAAACTTCCTTTCATTGTGGCATTGTGTGATTCTGAGTGAGGCAGTTTAGCCAGCTTTACTTTGCTAAACAGTCAATCTGGTGAGCATTCTGGTACAGCATACCCAGTTACCAGTAAGTACTTTTCTACACTGCCAGTTGTAGTGTTGTAAAAAAAAAATAAAAAAAAATATGATTCAGTGAATACAGTGAAGTATCTGTATAACATCTTTTGCCTGGTCAATGCACAAAGTTGCAATTTGACCGAGAGAGGACAACAGCAATAAGATGTTAGTTTTCACTGGCTGAAAGAGGGGCCAAGTGCAAATTATACTGCCATTTTAAAATAAGATTTGCTCTGATTATGCAGTATGAAAGCTCACTGTGTGGAGAAGGGCGTAGTGGACAATTTTAAGATACCAATTCCACAGCCACAATTTGTACAGCGGGAATTGTCACAGTTCTGGGTCCGTTGGACCCAGCAATTGAGTTTATGTTTTGGTTTACTTTTGCATCATGGATTATTCTTTGTTTCTCTGGTACTTTGTGTTTCAGTTATCTTGGTGTTTTGGATTGGTTTCTCATTCTCTTGTTGTGGTGATGTTTATTATTAGTGTTTCATGTTTCCTGTTTTATTGTGAAAGTCTTTGTCTTAGGTTAGTGTGTGCAGCTTTGTTCCCCCTGTCTCGTTAGCCCTGATCTCCCTCAGCTGTGTCTCCCTTCTGTTGCCTATTCCCTCATTACTACCCTGTGTATTTAAGCCCTGTGTTTTCCCATGCTCGGTGTCGCGTCGTACCATCAGATTATGCCTGTGTGTTTCTGTTCTCCATATTCCATGTTCACTTCATGTTTTCAAATTCAAATTCAAATTCAAATTTTATTTGTCACACACACACAACCATACACAGTATGACATGGGGGTGAAATGC
>NW_024582940.1:204679-213657 GCF_018398535.1 Haplochromis burtoni
TAAACCGAAAAGAACCCCGTCGGCTGCACGGCGTGGTCTGGTATCGCTGGGTTCAGCCAAGTCTCGGTGAAGCAGAGGAGGTTGCAGTCCCGAATGTCTCTCTGGAACTTGATTCTGGCTCTGAGGTCATCAAGCTTGTTCTCGATGGATTGAACATTGGCTAACAGGATACTGGGCATGGGTGCACGGTGTGCGCGAGCCCGTAGCCTGTTCCTGATGCCGGCTCTTTTACCTCGAGGCCGTCGCTTAGGGTCGCGTCCTTTGTTCTCTCTCAGGATCTCCTTTGGCCAGGTTGGGTCCGGAGTTAAACATGGTGAAATGTTCGTCTATTGCAGACCAATAGAAACCAAAGTGTCTCTACTGTAGTGGATTTGTGTGTTTTGCATGATGCCCATGCAAGATTATCGCAGATATAGCAAAAAGTGACGAAAAAGTGGAGAAGTTAGGGCAGAGCATCCAGCACGGCAGCCGACCTCACCGGTGCCATTTTAAGTTTTGCTTTCGTACCAGCAATAAAGCTGAGGTCTTTGAGTTTCAAGTTAGTGTCTTAGTCCTGCGTTTGGATTCTCCTCTCCGCCTGCCCGCACACAGAGCCCTGACAGGAATGGCTTCTTAATTTTTTACAAGAGAGCAAAAAAGAGCAAAAAAATGTTTTCTGTAAAGGAAACATTTTGTTCTCTCAGCTTTTGAACAATGACATTTTTTATTAAATTGTGCCTTTTGTATCAAAACAGTGGATTTTAATCCAATCAAAGATGTGCAGAATTTCAGCTTTAGTTCAAAGGTTTAACAAAGCATTTGCATTATTTAGAATTTTTTATACACCTTTAATCACAAAAAGTATTTTTGATTGCAGACTCTGACAATGTAAACAAGGAATCTGAATTTGTGTTATTTCAGTTATTACATTATATATAGTATAGTCTGATGATGTCTAAGGCAGGAGAAGGAGGGGAAAAGAGGGGTAGGGGTACAATAAAATGATAAGAGTACAAATAGAAATACACAATATATTGCCAACTGGTCCTGTAAGAAAAGAAAACAAAGAAAGATACAGCACCAGGACCACAGAAATTAGAAAATACACAGATACATAAATCAAGAGTCTTGTTGTAGTCTGAGTGGGAGAGAGTTTGTGTTAGAATGCCTGTCTTTGTCACAAATGTACTTAATAACAAGGGTGGGAAGCCTCAACAATGCCCCCCAGAAGCCAGAGGCAGACAGACATGGAACCAGGACAACTGCACCATCCGCAGCCTCCAAGAGTACTGAAGACTCAAGGCCACACATCTTGGCAACAACCGCACACCCATTCCAGCAGAAGAAGGAGGGAGGCCCCGATGGGCTTCCCACGGCCAAAGGGCGAAAATCCCAGAGAGTCAGGGGCAACGGGCAGTCAACCCTGCTAGAGCCTAGCCACCCTGGTACGAGTCGGAAAGGACCACCCAGCACCCGGCAGCGTAAGAAGGTGATTTTTTTCAGGGGCTCCTCCATTGCGTTTCCCTGTGTAGACCTGCAAGTTACATGCATAAGATGAACCTGCATCACAGGCGCCCAAATCTTTATACTATGCTTGGCAGGCTTAGATGGTATATACTGGGCAGCAGCCCTGAAATGGCATCAGCTGCTCATCAATGATGACATTGGGGCCAGGGTTGTAAAACAGTTGAGACCGGCCGCTCATTTGCCCCACACCATCCTGATGGCAGCTAGCTTGTCTCTCTGCCATCAAGCTGGTCTATGATCATGGTCATCAAAACGGATGGTCCTGGAAATTATTTTGAAAGTTTTCAGAGACATCCTGGTCCAAAAAAGATCTCTGCCAGTTTCTTCATCCTGCAGGGATTCTGTGGTCTCCCATTTGGACCTGAAAACACCAGCAAGGATAAGAACCCCAAAGTAAGCATCCAAATCGGTTTTGTCCAAGACTTTCCATGTCTTTCCAAAAACTCTTCTTCCTTTAAATTGGTGCAATCCAGGATGATTTTCTTGATAGGGTATTGCATGCAAAGGTCAAAAGAAGACGATGTTTTTTGCATGACTGCCCAGCGTGTAGGTTCTGGTATCATTCGAATCACATTGGTTCACATTGGTTCATTTCGTAAGCAGGAAGACCATTCAATTTTGCCATCTTTTACCATCCATACGGTGTTATTTGCAAGCTGCTGACAGTCTGCTCACTGGTCTTGGGGCTGGCTGCTCCCTGCTGGTCTTGGGGCTGGCTGCTTGCAGGCTGGTCCTGAGGTTTGAAGCTTGCTAAACTTTAGAGCTGGCCGATGCTCATCGTCCTCTTCAATCCTCACTTTCTTAAACTTTTTCCTCTGCATCGCCATCAAAACCCTCTGTGTCTTCCAATAGCAACTGTAAGGCAGTCTGAACAGAGAATCGCTTTGCCATCTTGATCAGGTGTGGAACCACAATGAGATATTTATAGTGTCAGGTCCCCAATATTCATTCCTGCAAGACAAAGGGTGAAACATGTGGGAATGTGTGTGCAGACAGTGTTGGGTGCTCCAATTTTGCAACCTTGTGTGGGAACAGCACTGCTGGGTCACACCTGGGTCAATTCACAATGCTTTACTTTCTCACACACACACACACACACACATACACACACACACACACACACACACACACACACACACACACACACACACACAAGCCCAGAGAGGAGGAAGGAGAAATGAGGGTACACAGGACCTATGATTTCCACACTTCCACTAGCCATGGGTCCAGTGGACCTGAAGACCATGGCCAATTTACAGTACCATGCATCAGCTGCACATGCTCGCAGGTGCTGGAGCTCAAGCAGATATCAAAGACGTTTAACAGGAACGACTACTCGGTCACTGAATCCCCAGGTGTCCGTGTCCATGTCTGAGTATAATCTAGGGTTAAGTGTTTTAAAGTATGTGTGCTCATATGTGATGCATCAGAAACTACAACACAGTTTCTCTATATGGTTAATGGTAATGTCTTGAATGAGTTTTAAAAACCTGCCAGTGTAGATTCTGTGTCACATTTTAAATCAAATTGTGTTTACAGGTTCTGAAAAAACAAGTCTTATTTGAAGCATAGGGATTCTTTGAAATATCTTCTAGTGATTTATGACAGCATTAAATTTAGCACACTGGCAGCACCGTGGCACGGTGGTTAGTACTGTTGCCTCAGAGCAACAAGGTCCTGACTTTGACTTCACCATCTGGCTGCGGCCTTTCTGCGTGGAGTTTGCATGTTTTCCTCGTGTTTTTGTGGGTTCTCTTTGGGCACTCTAGCTTTCTCCCACAGTCCAAAGACATGCAATTCAATCCATCAATCAGTCTTTATTAACAGACCTTATGTCCATAATTAAAGCCATAATATACATAAAATTAATTTTGGTCTAATCAATTTAACCAAAAATCTATTTCAATATAACCTAACCCCAATTATTAAAAAAAAATGGGGTTAGGTTAAATGATGATTCTAAATTGCCCATAGATGTGAATGTGAGTGCAAACTGTTATTTGTTTCTATGTGCTAGACCTGTTCAGGGTGTACCCCCTCCCTCTCGCCCTATGATAGCTGGGATAGGCTCCACCCCACTCCACCTCTCAGACCCTGATAAGTAAAAGCGGAAGAGAATGAATAAATGATTTATGTCAACATGAAATTTATCATACTTGCAGTGATAACAGAGAAGCAATTTACTTTCATATTTATGACAACTACTCATTAATCTGGGCTTAAAATAAACTAATGAAAAGTTGCATGAAAAAATGGCATACAATATACACCCAAATACATTGAGCAACAGTTACTTTCACATTCTTCTGTGGCATAGTTAACTTCCTGTGCTGAGTGAATCCACTAAAACAGTTCATCTGACAAAAACCTATCACCTCAGAATGCTACCCCCCGTACATTCAAGCAGTTATAGGAAATGAATAACACAGCTGACTTAAAACAATAAGCCATCCTACAATTCATAACTGAGTCCATAAAAACAGCTATGTGACAATTAGAAGGTGAGGGAATATACTCTTTGTTTCAAGGTGAGCGAAAATCCAATGAACCACTTGGTGCCTCTGCTTTAACACAAACTGTGTGACTTTTGATCAGCTGCAAGCCCTCTGTTTTATTTGGGGTTTTTTGCCCTTCCATGTCTGCATACAAACCCACTGCACCCACTTTGCTATGGTTAAGGAGAAACAAGTTCAGGTAAACTTTTGCAATTCTGGCACATTTTTTAAATATAAAACTCTTCTTGACTTTTCAGAATCTTAGAATCTGAAGGAAGGAACACCTCAAAATTACAAGTAGAAAACATCAGAAACATATTTATGCTATGCTTCTTTCGGTTTGCAAAGTGCAATTAATCAATGGACATTTAAGTATCATACAAAAGTCCAATTTTTGTTGTGATTAATTCAGTCCCAATGGAGGAACAACAGAAGTCCTAAATAAGTTGATTGAATACATCAGTTAGAATGATATGTGCAATGTTTCATTTAAGAAATACTAAACATGTGCTTATACCAGATGTTTGTCTTAATCAGTTCGTTTTTAAATAAAACTTAGGTAAAAGTTTACAAGCAACTTAGTTATTTCTTATTCATCACTAGTATGTTGGAGGCAGATACCATGAATATGAATATGAGTATAACTTTATAAAACAAAATGCATTTGAAACAAAATGTCTCTTGTGGCTAATAACTCCAGTGAACTAAAATGTCAGCTAATCTTGCATTTAGGTCATTTTGAAACCTACACTCAAGATTATGTTTTTCTACTGCTGCTGTTGTTATGATGATAACCTCTCCAACTGTGAAAAACAATGGTGTGCTTGGTTTCAACGTAACTTTATTCTTTCATGAGTTATTTACAAGTTTCTGACCACTTATAAAATGTGTTCAATGTGCTGCCCATTGTGTTGGATTGTCAATGCAACCCTCTTCTCTCACTCTTCACACACTAATAGCAACACTGCAGGAGAAATGCCAGCACAGGCATCCAGTATCCGTAGTTTCAGGTGCTGCACATCTCGTATCTTCACACCATAGACAATTTCCTTCAGATGACCCCAAAGATAAAAGTCTAAGGGGGTCAGATCGGGAGACCTTGGGGGCCATTCAACTGGCCCACGACGACCAATCCACTTTCCAGGAAACTGTTCATCTAGGAATGCTCGGACCTGGCACCCATAATGTGTTGGTGCACCATCTTGCTGGAAAAACTGAGGGAATGTGCCAGCTTCAGTGCATAAAGAGGGAAACACATCATCATGTAGCAATTTCAAATATCCAGTGGCCTTGAGGTTACCATAATGAAGAATGGACCCACAGCCATTGACATGTCAATGGCTGTGAACAAAGAGAAACTTGTAAATAACTCATGAAAGAATAAAGTTACGTTGAAGCCAAGCACACCATTGTTTTTCTTGTGACATTACCATAAAGTTTGATGTGTCACATGGCCCTCTTCCTATTGAAAAAACAAAAGTTGTATCCAAGATGGCCGAGTTCTAAATGTCCACCATGGTCACCACCCATCTTGAGGAGTTTTCCCCCTCACATATACTAATGTGCCACAAACAGGACTTTAATATCACCAACCATTCCCATGTTATTATGGTGTATCCATATAAGTGGCCCACCCTGTACAGTCTCATCATGTGCTTAGCTGTGCATGTCCTCATGGTGTTATAATGTTTTGCACTCTGCTCCTTGTCCAGCTGCTACAGAACTACATACTGCATGATCTGCCTCTTCAGGAAATGTTTAAAGACAACATAATCTAACCTGTACAACTTCCACATTTTTGAAACACTAGCCTGGATCAGCAGCAAGCAGTAACATTTACTTTAATCCAAATGAAACATTATCATGTTATATGAGACATCAGCCTCGAACGACTGCTTGCATGCCTCGGCTCCTTGTGTGCATTCTCCATGCGAAACATCATTGTTATCTGTCACAGCTGTCTGTGTTCTGAGCAGTGTCGGTCAAGTTACTTGAAAATAGTAATTAGTTACTAATTACTGATTTCTTATTTTCAAAAGTAGTTAGTTTTAAAAAGCATGATACAAAACCTGAATACGTAATAAAGCAATAGACCTTTCAACCCAGTTCTATTTTTTCTGCATATTTGAGTATATAAAACTGAATCAAATGAAAAAGCCTCTTTAAAAAAAAATTGTTAATTTGAATCTTTTAACTTTATGCACATTGCATCAAGCAAAAAATAACTTATATGCAACAGTCTCTGACTTGAAGAAATGTGTTTAACATTTAAACCTATGTTCTGCATTAGGGCTGGGTACCAGTTTCCGGTGCCATTATGGCACCGGTTCTGACATAAACGGTAGTAACCAGACTGAAAAGCAGCGCACATTTCGGTGCTTTATTTCGGTGCTTTTTTTCCTGACCTGTGATACACTTTAGATTCTAGCCAATCATTTTACGTTTCCGAGGATAGTAGGTGGGTCCAGGTACATAGGTTCTTTTAGAGCAGAGCTACAGATTAAAAATGACCAAGGCAAAGCGGTCAAAAGTCTGGCTGTACTTCATAGCACAATATGCAAACTCAGCAGCCTGCAACAAGTGCTTTAAGCTGATACTGTGATACTGTCAAAGGAGGTAACACCTCAAATCCGATGAAACACCTGGCGACGCATAGCGTTTTTTTAAAAGCCGAGAAATGTGCCGTATTTGATAGCTTGCTGCTAGACCTCACACCGAGCACATCTACTGCGGGTGTGGTGCCTGTTATCGGACCCGGAGTTAGCAACATCCCCCAAAAACACGAAGAGGAGTCCTGGCCCCTAGCCCTGCCAGTGTAGCAGAAATGATGAGGATGATGATGGCAGCAGCAGCCGTTCTTCTCTGCGTGAGTAGCTTAATGTTGTTCGTGTGTAATTTACGTTGAGTAGGCTAACCACGTTATTACATTAATGCATGTAAGGTGAACTAGCAAACATCATCATAGCTACATGCGGCTGTCTTCTTGTTTGATGGCAGATACTCCCTTCACCCTGGCCAAAAAGGCTAAAATGACCAAAGAAAAAGTGGAAAACAGTTAAACATGAGAGGTTTTTGGACAAAGTTTGTGTTTTTTCCATTGTTTAAGCACTGCTTCCAGCCAAGAGTGATACCATATATGCCACATAGCTGCAGAAAAGGCTAACATTGTTATCTTTTTACAAAAAAAACAGCTGACTATGAGAGGTTTTTGGACCAATTTTGTGTTCTCCATTCTTTAAGCACCGGTTCGAGCACCGGTTCAAGCACCGTTTAAGCACCGGCACGGTTTCAAAAGTACCGGTTTGACACCGGTATCAGATAAAACCTAAACGATACCCATCCCTATTCTGCATATTCCAGCATATAAAATAAAATAATGTTTTTTTGTTTACACTCACTCTTTCAAATAGATGCAAGTAAAACACAGCAAAAAAATAAATAAAATCAAAGACTCAGCGGCACTGGGTCCTGTCACTCTTAAATCTATTGTCACCTGTTTAGCAGGAGTGGGGCCGGTGGAGGTTTGCCCTTTGTGGTCATGTCAGTGGGGGGATCCGGGGGTTTCTCTGTGAAAGTCACATTCCAGTGGCAGCGTGCAGGGTGCTCGCTCAGTTTTGAAGTTTAATTTTTCACTTTAGAAACAAGTTTTCTTCCCACGCAGAGTGTAGAGCAGACACTAATGTTTTTGTCACTTTTTACAGACTAAAACTCAGTAACCCGTTGCTGCCCATATCTGGTCCTGAGTGTCTTTTAATTTAACAGTGGTACTGAATAATTAAACAAGTCACTTTGTAAATGTCCCAAAAGGCTGGTTGACATCTTTCACCTACCCTACCATAATCAATGCATAATTGATTTCTATAATAATCAATAAGAACAGGTTAATCTGAGAAAATATCTTATGCTGACCCCAAGCCACTCTGGATGTCATTCTAAGAAGATGGAAGAAATGAGATCCACAGGTTTAGTGCCCTCGATGGGGAAATGCAGAATAGAAAACATTTGTCTGCTACGCACAAGAGATATAGAGAGAGATGCAACAGCTGGCTATGAAAGCTTGTTTCCTACACGCTCCTGGCATATGCAATGAAAACAGTTCTCCGGTCTTTTTGAGGGACATTTGAAAGCTCTTCTTTGGATGTTGGCTGACTTTTGGTTTCGATCCCTGTCAGGATGATCCTGCACTGCTTAAATAACGTTAAGGTCCATCAACATGCTTTTAATGTATTGGCAGTATGTTTGGGATCACTGTCACGTTACAAAAGAACAAAAAAACAAACAAATCACACACTTTCCAGATGGAAGTGGATCCAAATATGACAATACTCAGTTTTGACAAGATCCCCAACACTGCTGGCTGAAATGCAGCCCTAAACCACAAGTGAGTGGCTGGAATATTTTTCAGTCATTACTCCATACAACCTGCTGCCACTGATTTTAAGTCCAGTTCTTCTTTGGCATACCTCAGTTTCTTCTCCCTGTTGTTTTCCTGTAAATATGAGATTCTCGGTTTCAGATTCCCAGATTTCTCCGTTCCTATGTAAGGTTTTTGCTGGAGTTTTTCCTTTTTACTAAGACCATGATTTTCAGATACTATTCATCTACTTTAGATATTTTTTAGGCCTACCACGTTTTTGCATTTTTTCAATTTCCTCACTATTTTTAAATTCACACCTTATACCATGCTGGCAAGGTTTGGGGTAACAGCGCTTTGAATATGACTATTTTATGCCTATCAAGCTGTGTTATGTTTTGCATTTTTCCTAGATTCAATTAAAGAAATGGGAACAAATGTGTTTTAGTGAGAGGCCTGTTAGGTTTTGTATTGTTGATTGTGATTTATGCTTAGAAATATCTACTTATATATGCTTAGAGTTTTATAATTAGTTGTAGATTGGTAGAGGTTTGATCCTTGATAGTCTGCAAACTTTGTGTGCATTAGAGAGCACTCTGGGAGCATGGGAGAGGTCGTACCTT
>NW_024582940.1:214602-216658 GCF_018398535.1 Haplochromis burtoni
GAAGAACTTTGCCTACTTGGTGTTCAATGCTTTTGCTGTGTTTTTAAATTGTCTCGTTCCAGCGGTGGGCCTGTGCTAGACAGACCCAACATTAATTGGTCCTTCAAAGCCGGATCCCTAGAATTGACATTCACCGAGGGGAAAAAGAGACACGCCGAAAGACGTCAGCCAAGACGTATAGAAGTTCCTGTAGTAAAGTCCCGAGACGTGAGAATTTGTCATCGGGCCGGTGGATTAGCTGTCTGTTTTTTCTCCTCGCTGGATGGTGATTGACGGGATTCGAGATTAATGCAAGAACAGCACCAAGTAAGTACTGTACAAAGAAGAGCGCTGTAGCTGCGCGGGTTCACGCGAGCACGGTCGCGCGGGTTTCACGTGGACCTGAGCCGTGCGGTTAATCGCAGGCTTATTGTTACACCCCGGCCTAGGCAACCGGAGTGCAACGCAGGAATATAAAAATAACAAAAAAAAAAAAACACACGACAAAATAAACACTAAGGCTCTCCACCAAAATCCCAAAACGAAAGTAGTGACAAAACCCATTTACAGCTATTTACAACAGACTATTTATTTACAACAAACACCAAACTATTTACACCACGGGGAAGATCGCGACCATGACACACTGAAACACAAGGCTTAAATACATAGAAGGAGCAATAAGGGAATGGACCACAGGAGGGAAACACAGCTGGGGCAAATTAGACCTGACGAGACAAGGAAACGTAAACTGAACACACTAAGATAACACAGACTTTCAAAGTAAAACAGGAAATACATGACAGTCACGGAAAAACAAAACACTGACAACACCGAATCGTAACACTTATAAACAAAAGAGAGCAACGCCTATGCCGTGCGGTTTCACGCAGGCAGGTGCATGTCAGTGACTGCGCGGGTACACGCGAGTCCAGGAGCTCAACGGCCGTGCGGATTCACGCAGGCTGGGGAAAGTTATAGGCCTATTTGTGTTGTTTGTGTACGTCTGTGTCAGTTGTTAAAAGTAATTTGCATTAAGCTTAGGGTTGCTCAAATTCAGTACAATGACATATGAGGTGAAGTGATATAGGTAAATATTTTAACTAATGATGTGCATAGAGGCACTTGACCTGTTTGAAAGACTGTCGTCTTATTATGAGCCATTGTTGAGATATAGAGCACACCTGCGAAAACAACTAATATGCTGAACCCTGTATAAAACAGCTAAAACTACTTGATGGAGAAGCTGAATTGAATATGAAAGTGCAAGTCTTTGCCACTGTGTGGGGCAAAGCACGCAACCACTGTGTGAGGTTGCGTTGCGGTCTCTTCTGAGCTGATGAGCAAGCTACACATTATCAGATCGAGAGGTGGCTGAGAACTCCTCAAAGAGAGGGAAACAGAACTATGATAACTATGATAACTGGAGTGTGCAGCGTTTCCGTGAGCAGTTTTTCTGCATCTTGACTCATGTGTGTAGAGTGTTCATAGCATCAGCATCATGTTTCTGTTTATTTGTTTTGTTGGGTTGAAAATAATTAAATAAACTTGTGATCATATTTATGGATCACCATGGCACATATCATCAGTCATATGATTTATTTACGCCGATGAAAAAATTGTGAATGTGTCTGACGTCACAGTGTTTTTGTGCGCTGTGTAAAAGTAATTGCCTCTGATTGTGAGAGCGGTGATTCTGCAGGTCACCAGCTATTGTAAAGAAGAAAAAAAAGAGTGAAAAAGAGACAAAATTTACATTGTAGATGAAAAATAATCATCAAAGGTTTTGTGTTGATCAGCCAAGAACAACTACAATCTCATTTTCTGCTTTTAAGAAAGGACTGTTCACAAAAACAGAGAAAGAGAGATGTGTGTTGGTTAAGCAGTGATAATAATAATGAAAATGTCTTAGTTTGTCACTTTCAGGTGAAAAGCAGACCTGAATCAATTTTCCGCATGCAGCGGTCAGAAGAAAGTTATAGTTTAACATCATTGGAAACGCCAAGTTTCTGGCTGACTTATTTACAGCACCATGTGTTTCTCAACCTCACAAGCAGCTCTCACTCCTCCCTGAAGA
>NW_024582940.1:216945-223568 GCF_018398535.1 Haplochromis burtoni
CCCCCCCCTCGATCTACACACAGCTTGGACTGATCACACACCTGTTCCTGATAACCTTGCTTGGCTGCCACTACTTAAGGGATTCCACCATCTTTGGAGAATCATTGGAGAACTAACAGTTAGTGAGGCCCCCGTTCTGTCATCTGTGATCACTCTGGTCGTCTTTTTCTCTAGAATAAATACCCCTGTCTACCTGTGCACAGATTCCTGTGGCAAAAACTGTTAGTGAGAGTGGTGAGTGGATCTGTTTTTGTGAGAGAGATTCTGTGGAGAGACTGGACCCTTGGAGAACCTTGCCCTGTGGAATCAGGACCATCCCTGATATTGTTCTTGTGTTTTGGATTGTGCTTTACATTCACCTTGTAAATAAACATTCTGCAATTGAGTCCTGTTGACCTAGTGGTCCCTTGATAGAACAAATCAGCAATTAACATGGACTCAGAGTTAGTTTGTAGGATCCTCTCAATTCACAAAGCTTAGCTCAGAAAACATGAAAATGCTCTGCAGAGCAGGGCACAATTGTTCAAAAGCTTGCCAAATTAAAAGGTATGATGAAACCTCCAAATTTTGAACCAAATGTTAACCCTACTCCATCTCTGAGTTCCACACAGGTACTGCATTTGGAGCTTCCGCAGAAGCCACTTTTTCTGGCGAGCTAGAAAACAGTGGTGGATATCTCACACAGTGTTTTTTAGCTTTTCGGGAACGCAGTAGAACTTTTTCCTCAGGCTGTGTAAAATTGCCTGCATGGTTGAGCTATTGCCTGCAAGTGCTTTGAGAGCTCAGGCAGAGTATAAAAGCACTATATAAGAACCAGTTTATTTACCATTTACAAGCCCTGAGATGGGCTCAAGCTGTCCTCAAGTCTAATCCAAAACTCTTTTTTGAGCACTTCATCGCAGAGTATACAATTTCTGACAAGGGATTGAACCCTGATCAAGGAGTCGAGGAGTGTGGTAAAAGGCAAATTAGCTACAAAGGATCTTAATGACTCACTTGATGCCTTACTTTCTATGTGAATGTATCAGAATGGATGACCACATATGGGAGCATAGGAGAAGACACTGCAACTGCCATGGATCATCGGCCGAGCCATTTCTGGAACTGAAGGGGTTGCCCTGCAAGAGCTTGGCCGTAGAAGAAATGAGTCAGAGGAATTCTGGAACATTTCATTGATGCCTGACCTGTGCCACCAAAAAAGCAGAGCCTGTCAGTAACTGTAGGGATATTGGTGGGTAAAATAAACAAAACTAACTGTCAACTCTCAGACCCACTCACTTGAAGCATTAGTTGACTCAGACACCGAACAGACTTTTATTGATCAGACTCTGGGTAATGATTCAGTCATTCCCCTGATCACACTTCCCAAAGGATTACAAATTTCTGCAATAAATGGCACATGGCTCCCACAAATAACCCGTAAAACTCAACCTGTTTCTCTTTCTCTCTGTCTGGCAATCACCCAACACTGAGGCAGGCAACACTGCCCTGGTTCTCAGACACCCTTGGCTCAACACACATAACCTGAACATTGATGGAACACAAACGGTATCTCCAGTTGGAGTCTCAGGTGTCATCAGTCCATTTAAGTAACTGGTATTGCCGTTTCGGTAGACTAACCTGCTGTCTTTCAGACCCTAGTCAGTGATGTCCTGTGTGACTTCATCAATCACTTCTTTGTGTACCATAAGAACGTTCCGATTTTTTTCTAAGTGAGTTGCAGAACATGAATGTGATGTCTGCCTTCAGCAGCTTCTGGAGAGCCGCCTGTATGTAAAAGGTGAGAAATGTGAAATTCATGTCGAATCTGTGTCATTCCTTGGGCTTCATTGTTGAAAAATGCCAGTTAAAAGTAGATGCCGTGAAGGTGCAAGCAGTGATTGTGTGGCTAGTTCTCTCGAACAGGAAACGGTTTGGTTTTGCAAACTTTTAGCGCTGTTTCATTGGTGATTTCAGTAAAGTCACATTACCATTGAGTCAGGTGAGCTCTATTTTTTACCAGATTCAACCTTATCTTAACCTATAGACCCAGTTCCCGTCATGTCAAGCACAAAGTCCTGTCCCGGAAATTCGACACCTCTGAACACTCCTGACAATGTTGCCATCCTCCTGTATCACTGGTTTGTTCACTTGGCAGACTGATCACTAATCTGAGCTAACACAAATGTAAAATTTACATGTCACCCTGAGAAAAACCGCACCATCTTTTTTCTGCAACATCTATTTGGAGGCCATTTCTTGCTAAACATGTCCAAGAATATATTTCTCCCTCTGTGTGTGCAGAAATAAATCCTCCAGCTCTCTTCCTGCAGGGCTGTTAAGACCCTTTCTCATGCATGATTGCCTGTGGTCATACATTATCCTGGACTTTGTTACCGGCGTTCCTCCATTTTGAACAACCCTAATACTGTTGTACTTACATAACTGATTGCTTTTTTTTTTTTTTTTTTTTTTTTTTTTTTGTGTCCTGTTTGGATCTTTAGCCATCAGAATTGTTGTCTTAAGGCCAAGAAAAGAGAACATACGGTGAGAAGGGGGGAAAGAAAGAAAAAAAACAAAAACAAAAAAAAAACAAACACCTGGGTCACCTGTATGGAGAAAAAAAACAGAAGAGAAAGCAAACAACAAAGAGCAACATAATAAAAAAAAGGCACCATCACAATAAACTAGCTAGCAGTAGATATCAGTAGATACTAAATAATAAACGATATTGTGCAGCACGCAAGATAGACAGCGCACATGTGCTTTGAGGCAGCAGCCAAGAAAGCTGTAGTCCGCGTCTGTGAATACCCGTGCGTACACCTGTGTGCATACAGTGGGGCAAAAAAGTATTTAGTCAGCCACCGATTGTGCAAGTTCCCCCACCTAAAATGATGACAGAGGTCAGTAATTTGCACCAGAGGTACACTTCAACTGTGAGAGACAGAATGTGAAAAAAAAATCCATGAATTCCACATGGTAGGATTTGTAAAGAATTTATTCGTAAATAGGGTGGAAAATAAGTATTTGGTCACCTCAAACAAGGAAAATCTCTGGCTCTCACAGACCTGTAACGTCTTCTGTAAGAAGCTTTTCTGTCCCCCACTCGTTACCTGTATGAATGGCACCTGTTTGAACTCATCATCTGTATAAAAGACACCTGTCCACAGCCTCAAACAGTCAGACTCCAAACTGCCGCCATGGCCAAGACCAAAGAGCTTTCGAAGGACACCAGGAAAAGTATTGTAGACCTGCACCAGACTGGGAAGAGTGAATCTACAATAGGCAAGCAGCTTGGTGTGAAAAAATCAACTGTGGGAGCAATCATCAGAAAATGGAAGACATACAAGACCACTGATAATCTCCCTCGATCTGGGGCTCCACGCAAGATCTCATCCCGTGGGGTCAAAATGATCATGAGAACGGTGAGCAAAGATCCCAGAACCACACGGGGGGACCTGGTGAATGACCTGCAGAGAGCTGGGACCAAAGTAACAAAGGTCACCATCAGTAACACACTACAGCGGCAGGGAATCAAATCCCGCAGTGCCAGACGTGTTCCGCTGCTGAAGCCAGTGCATGTCCAGGCCCGTCTGAAGTTTGCCAGAGAGCACATGGATGATACAGCAGAGGATTGGGAGAATGTCATGTGGTCAGATGAAACCAAAGTAGAACTTTTTGGTATAAACTCAACTCGTCGTGTTTGGAGGAAGAAGAATACTGAGTTGCATCCCAAGAACACCATACCTACTGTGAAGCATGGGGGTGGAAACATCATGCTATGGGGCTGTTTTTCTGCCAAGGGGACAGGACGACTGATCCGTGTTAAGGACAGAATGAATGGGGCCATGTATCGTGAGATTTTGAGCCAAAACCTCCTTCCATCAGTGAGAACTTTGAAGATGAAACGAGGCTGGGTCTTCCAACATGACAATGATCCAAAACACACCGCCCGGGCAACAAAGGAGTGGCTCCGTAAGAAGCATTTGAAAGTCCTGGAGTGGCCTAGCCAGTCTCCAGACCTCAACCCCATAGAAAATCTGTGGCGGGAGTTGAAAGTCCGTGTTGCTCGGCGACAGCCCCAAAACATCACTGCTCTCGAGAAGATCTGCATGGAGGAATGGGCCAAAATACCAGCTACTGTGTGTGCAAACCTGGTAAAGACCTATAGTAAACGTTTGACCTCTGTTATTGCCAACAAAGGTTATGTTACAAAGTATTGAGTTGTATTTTTGTTATTGACCAAATACTTATTTTCCACCCTGATTTACGAATAAATTCTTTACAAATCCTACCATGTGGATTCATGGATTTTTTTTCACATTCTGTCTCTCACAGTTGAAGTGTACCTCTGGTGCAAATTACTGACCTCTGTCATCATTTTAGGTGGGGGAACTTGCACAATCGGTGGCTGACTAAATACTTTTTTGCCCCACTGATACCTGTGTGGATCAGCATGCTTGCATTCCAAAGGTTTCTCCATGTAACGATCTGCTAGGGAGTGTGGGGAGCCACAGCCCCGTCCTCCAGGGTATGAAGCAGGTATGGAGGAGATCAAAACTCCAGACATCCAGAGGCCCCCAGAACACAAGAGACCAAGGAAGACCAACAGAGGGGCAGCCGCGCCACTGTCCCAGTAAGAGCTGAGGAGAGTCCCAGATGAGGGCTCACTCAGCAGCCGCGGAGCAGAAGCCAGGGGGAGTTGCAGTGACGCGCCCGTGAGCTCCGCCGGCAGCCAGCTGTGCCTGAGTGACCGAGCCCCAGGCCGAGAGGCCGGGGGCACCCCACCTCCGAAGTGGCCCGAGCGAGCCCCAGGCTCCAGGCCCCGATAAGCGGCCGCCAAGGAGTGAGCCGGTGTGTACCTGGACGCCCATCCCCCGACACAAAGAACCACCAACGCACCGATGTCTGAGGGAGTCCGCCACTGGCAGGGGAAGTGGTGGTAGGGGGAGATAGGCCTCCAAACCTTGGAGGGCCTGAGATGTCCCCAGAGAGGTGGCGTCTGATACCCAACCTGACATATAGACACAGACATACAGGCACACACAGACACAAACATCCATTCCCACCCTCATGCTCTCATATGCACTTACTCCACACTCAACCAACGTGGAGACAGACATAAAGAGACGCTGTACACACGATCACACTCCCCAAGCGTACTCTACGAACCGGGTCTAGGTACCCTTGCCCCTGGAGGGGGGAACTGCACCCAGACCCAGGTGGTGTTACCCTTTTCCCTGCGGTGGGGAGAGGCAGACCGCCCCGACTCCGCAGCAGCAGGGAGGCCCCACACTCCAGACCGCAGTCGGACGGCCAACTCCTCCTCCTAGCCCCCCCGCTCCAGCAGGCCGCAGAGAACGGGGGTGAGAGAAGACTCCAAACCTCCCTCCACCCGCTCATTGTAGTGTTGATGCATGTGTGTTCTAAGGTGCATTTAAAACCCAGGAGGGCATGGAGCTACCTGCCAGAGAGCAGCAGGTAAGCGCATAGTCCCTCCTGCTAGCCCTCAATGTCTACGTGTATTTAAAATTGAGAGGTGGGCAACGACGCCAGGGGTGAGGTGTACACCCTGATGGTAATTTGGATCCGTGTATCGTGCCCACCCCCAAGATCCTATATGTATGTGTAATGAGAGTGTGAGTAATGTGAATGTCTAAGTTGTGGGATAAAATTGAGGCAGAGGCAGCCAGAAGGGGACAGAGGGGGGGGTAGCCTCCTCTGCACCCTGGTGACATACCCCTACTCCAAGGCCCTGCATGTGTGGGTGGTTGTGGTGGAGCGGGAAGAGGGAGGCAGCTGGAGATGGGGAGGGAAGGAAGGGAGGGGCAAGTGACCCCTCCCTGGGGCCAGCTCCCCCGCTGACCCCAGTAGGCACCCATACTCCGCGACCCGCCAGGGAAAGGGGGCCCAGGCCCATCCAGACCGGGGCCCAGTGCAGCAGCGCCGCCCGGCCCCACAGAGCCCGGGACAGTCCACCCAACCCCACCACAGAGAAAACTGCACCCACCCCACCATCCACTCATCTTCCAGACTACATAGACAATAGAACACCCAGGCTGAGATCTTCCTCCACCTCTCCTGTATCTCCCCCTCCTGCAGAGAGTTCCTGGGAGAGGAAAGCTCCTGCAAGATGTGACAATCTCCCCCACCAGTTGAAGAGCCCCCCAGGTGGCTCGACGCACCGGCGGCACCCTGCTCCAGGGCTGGGCCCCCATGCACCCACCCGCCCACAACCCCGGCAACACACCAACCAGGACCCAAGCCCCCGAGGCCCGGCCAGGGCCCCAGCCCAGAGACGGAGCGCCCCCAGAACCTCACGCCCATCCCGGACCCACCCAGGGGCAGCCAGGCTACCAGGTCAGTAACCCACGTCCGTCAGCACAGACCCTCCCCTAGCCCCGCTGCAGCAGCCACGAGGAAACAGTCACCTAGAGCCAACAGAGCCCCAAGGCCATGACCGCTACCCCGGGTTGAGCCCCCCAAGGAAGATGCCTCCGGGGAACCCCCCGACGCCCTAAGCCTGTCCCTACCCCCACACCAATCACAACAGATGAAGGCGGGACCAAACTATGACCCCCCACCCCCACTAGGTGATGGAGCTGATCAAAGGAGCCCAGAGCAATTGATCTGATGTGGTGTGT
>NW_024582940.1:223593-235508 GCF_018398535.1 Haplochromis burtoni
TCACTCATCTTCCAGACTACATGAGACAATAGACGCCCAGGCTGAGATCTTCCTCCACCTCTCCTGTATCTCCCCCTCCTGCAGAGAGTTCCTGAGGAGAGGAAAGCTCCTGCAAGGTGTGACAATCTCCCCCACCAGTTGAAGAGCCCCCCAGGTGGCTCGACGCACCGGCGGCACCCTGCCCAGGGATGGGCCCCCATGCACCCACCCGCCCACAACCCCGGCAACACACCAAACCAGGACCCAAGGCCCCGAGGCCCGGCCAGGGCCCCAGCCCAGAGACGGAGCGCCCCCAGAACCTCACGCCCATCCCGGACCCACCCAGGGGCAGCCAGGCTACCAGGTCAGTAACCCACGTCCGTCAGCACAGACCCTCCCCTAGCCCCGCTGCACGCAGCCACGAGGAAACAGTCACCCGAGAGCCAAAAGAGCCCCCACCGGACATGACCGCTACCCCGGGTTGAGCCCCCCAAGGAAGATGCCTCCGGGGAACCCCCCGACGCCCTAAGCCTGTCCCTACCCCCACACCAATCACAACAATGAAGGCGGGACCAAACTATGACCCCCCACCCCCACTAGGTGATGGAGCTGATCAAAGGAGCCCAGAGCAATTGATCTGATGTGGTGGCAGAGGCTGTATCAAGACTAATGTAATCTAATAGATAATTTCTATATTGGTTAGAATTAAGATTATTTTTATTTTTCCAGTTCAGAGGACTGTTTTCTTGGCTATGCATAGGGCAGTGAAAACCATATGGGCTATATTCTTTTCTGAAGTGACATTATCTAAGCTGCCCAACAAACACACTAAGGGGGAAGTTGGAATGTTACATTTCAGACACTTTGATAAGTCTTCACATATCTCGCGCCAAAACTTTGACTGGTGGACAGAACCAAAGAGCGTGGATTAATTGTCTGGTGTATTGCCTTGACAGTGTGAGCAGTTGTTGGAAGATGTAAAGCCCATCTTGAACATCCGATGACCTGTATAGTGCACTCTATGTAGTATTTTGTATTGTATTAATTGCAGACTGGGATTTTTAATTAATTTAAAGGTTTTTAAGCAAATCTGAGACCAGAAGTTTTGGTCTAGTTGACTGATAAATCTGCTTCCCACTTTGCATAGGAGGGATATTGATTCATCTAATTTAGAAAGTGTTCTGTATATTTTAGATAATAATTTGGGGGATTTAAGAGTAAGAAATGTGCCGCACTTGGTGGTGTTTGTAATTCAACTTGACTGAGGTTAAATTTCTTTTTTACTATGGATTTAATTTGTTGATATTCTAAAAATCTTTTCTTGTTGATCCCATATTGTGCAACTAGTCTGTCAAATGGAATAAATTCTGTTCCCTCTAATATATGTTCTAAGTATTTAATTCCTTTACAACTCCATTCTGGGAAATTAATCATATTATTGTTTTGTAATATGTCAGGGTTATTCCAGATAGGTGTACGTTTGCATGGGATTAATGAAGACTCCGTTATTTTTAGAAACTCCCACCATGCTGTCAGAGAAAAGCTGATGTTGATACTTTTAGTTTGTTAAGTGAAAGAAACACTGCCCACTTGCTCACTGATCATGTACTCTGGCTATACGACATCCCCTTGGACATAATCTTTGACTCTTGGCCCGGGTTCACCTCGCAGGTATAGAAACAACACTGTTCAGCAATTGCAGCCAGGTCAGTCTTTCATCCTCAGAGTAAGTGTCAAACTGAGTGAGTAAATCAGGAGCTGGAAGCCAGCTTTTGCTGTGTCACTTCGGCTACTGGACGGTCCCCATTTGAATCATCACTTGGGCATCATCTTCCACTATTCCCCACTACAAAAGGTGAGCTCTCTGTCCCTTCCATGCAGCACCACCTTCACCACAGTCGCACCTTCATATCCTCCAGGTCAGAAATTGGTTTTCTACCAAAAAATGTTTCATTGCATACTGAGTCAAAGAAATGATCTCTCAACTTCGTTGGATCTTTTGAAATTAAATCCATGACCAACCCAGTGTCTGCTCACCTGAAACTGCCTTGTAACATGACGATTCATACATTTTTCCATGCCTCTCAGTAAAAACCACTCTGTTATGTCTAGGCCCCCCACGAGCCCAGTTCAATGACAGTCAGCCAGCCTTCCCTGTAACACGAATCCCAGACACTATGGGAGAGGCTTCCAATATGTGGTTGACTGGGAAGGTTATGGTCCAAAAGAACACTCCTGGGTGTCGCAGATAGTCAGGGAATTCCACCGTAGGCATCCCAACAAGGTTGGAGTGTCGCCATGAGGCCCTGTGGAATCAGGACTTTTTCTATATTATTATTGTGTTTGAATTATTGGTTTATCTTCACTCTGTCCTCAGTAAATCTTTCGATTGAGTGCCTCCTGCCTAGTTACCCCTTGACAATACACAAACATAGAACATAGAAGCAGGTTAAGATGTACCTGATGTTAACACAGAAATGCCACCGAATAATGAACCAGTTAAAATTGGATTCACCAGGCTTTATTTCTTCATTATGAAAGCAGGTTTAAAGTAAAAAACCAAAAATGCAGCGACAAACTACAATACGGGATAATCTGTGATTTATTATAATATTAGTATAATAAAACCTTAACTTTCAGTTATTTTTGTATCAAAGAAAACTGTCATTACACAAGCAGTTCAAAGGATTTGGGTTTTGTTTTTGTCTATTTCCACACTTGTACTTCCATATCTTTTTTGTTCTCCGCAGGCAGAGTCATGGCTGAAGCTGTCATCTCAGCCTGCCCTGTGACCACACTGATGACTTTTGCACTTCTGCTGAATCTGAGTACAGTACTTTACTGGGTAGATGGCAGAATTCCATCAGATCATTTAACCTCCTTTGGCACTATGTGGATCCCAATGAAAACCTGTTATCACTTCACAGCTTTCCTTAACTCCTTGTTTCAGTCTGTTCCACAGCTCCTCGTTTCCTGAAATCAAGCTCATCTGCTGTTCTGATTTACCTGCTTGTCTGAAGAGCTCAGTAGCCATCATCAACCTCCCTCACCTGACTGCCCACTCTCTGGCACTACATGCTTTGCCATTCATCCATTCTCTTCTGCTTATCCTTGGGGGTGCTCTAGTCTATCACAGGGTGAGAGGCAGAGTAATCCACCAGCCAACCAGACTCCCCCATTGACTCAAACCTGGACCCCCCCGAGGATAACTCCATTCCTTGTCCTCTGACAACATTTTCATTCCAACGTTGACCTGGAGTAATCTTGCCTCTTTTCTCTCACAGATAGCACTTCCATGCTGCCCACCGGTTCCCAAGGCCATTAACTTAGTGCTCAATAAAGCTTTTAAATCACTATCAGTGTCCTGAATCTGTCTATTGTGTCCAAACATTGTAGGTAAATGGCCTGTATTTGTATAGCACTTTACTTGGTCCATAAGGACCCCAAAGCGCTTTACACATTCAGTCATCCACCCATTCACACACACATTCACACACTGGTGATGGCAAGCTACATTGTAGCCACAGCTGCCCTGGGGCCCACTGACAAAGTGGTCTTAAGGTGTGCTGACTGGGGACTACTAATGCTTATCAATAATAATAATAGAAGGAAACATTTTAAAAGATATAAAACAATGTGCTTACATTTTTGCTGAGGTAACCAGTGGAGATATTCCTGCATTGTTTGTCCTCAGAGTGGCAGCATCCTCCACATCTGTAGACGGACACACATGGTGGCTTATAGAAGACGTTGGTAGGAGCACCAAACTCTCTCCCCACATCAATACACACTTCTCTGGGAGAACACTGAGTCTTCCTCCATTCTGACTCTATACCTGCACACAGAGAGACAGTCAGACCACTGTTACAGTGACTTGTTGTTCTTCCTAATGTAGTATTTATCATGTATATTGTGGAGAGAAAAGCAGACCTAATAACAATCATTTGAATAGTTACATTTTAGTTTTATTACAGTGGCTATGATTTCTGTGCAAGATGTCAAATCGTAGTTGACTCATTCAATCTCAAATGAGCACGGGCCTTGGATTAGATTTAGAACTGGATACATTCACTAAAGCTTAATTATAGTAATTCTAGATGATCCAAAATCAAAGACGACTCACTCTCCTCTTTATGAAACTGAAAGAATTAAGAAGTAGAATTTGAAGAAAGAACATAATAAACAAAACATAAACATACTTTTCAGGATATCCAAGTTGAGGTAGACAGCAGCAAATGTTGGCTCTTCTGTATCACCCAGTGGCCTAAGCTGACGGACCTGTGACTGCTGGGAGAGTTTGGAGGATGAAGATGCAGCAGCAGAAAGTTTGGATTTACACTTCACAGCAGCCCAGTATGAAGGATAGATGAGACTCATCAGCTCATCTACACTGGAGGCTGAACGCAAACTCTGTTCCAAGTCTGGCGTTTTAGTGTCCTAAAAGTGAAAACAGACACCTTTACTCAGAACACTGCTTTCACTGAGAATTATTACATATTTTATAATAGTCAAATGAAGAGGGCTAGAAACACTTTTCTACCTAAATGACTGATCGTAAAATTGTATTTTTGCAAGCTAGAAATTTCAATGAGGTAACAGTCAAGGCCAAAGACTGGTTTCAAATTTGGATCAACACAGTTCAAATCAATATTGGAGTTAAGGCAAACATCCCAAACTAATTCATTTCAAATTGTCCAAAGCATGCCCTAAAACTTAAAGGTTATTTTCTTAAACGCAAATAAAAATTTCCTACTTTTTAATGTCAATGTTAAATACCCCTAAATTCTTCACAACAAAATCTTTAATCAGAGTCTCAGAAATATGACTCTGACAAGACTATCAGCCTAATGACTCAAAGCCTTTTCCTATGTAACCTATGTATACTGGGGACCTTTATTCATTTTTTATATCACCTGTTTTTGTGGGAGCGCTTTAAATGGCTTTGACTTTATGACTTTATGAATATAGAATATAGAAAAGGATTCTTCAGCATTCTTCAGCACTACAGCTTTCTTACTGCTGCCAGTTGGAAGACTCGAGGGTGAAACCACAGGAACACTGGGAAAAAAAACTTTTCTTTTCTACTACAAAAGTATCTGAAGTAACAATGCCCTTTTTGTTGCATCAACAACAAATAAAGTTTGTGCAAGATCAGTGAGGCAGTTCATCTTATTGGTTTACCATGAGCAAACACTTGCTTTGGATATCACAAATGAAGAACACGTGCTAGTGGTTAGCAAAGAAAGATGCCCAACGGATTTACTTTACCAAATGGACCATCCCAGCCTTGCCGTATTGGTCTATTTGATTCACCTTTGGTTTTATTGTTTATTTTATTTTCATTTGCTGAACATGGGACAGACTTGACTGGGGAAAAGAAAAGGGAGAAAGAAAGAGGCAAAGAAAAAGAGAGGGGAAGACGGACGGTGATAAAGGGCAAAAACCAAAAACCAACAAAACAAACAGACAAAAAATACAAATATCAATCACCTGGATCACCTGTTGAGAAAGAAAAAAGAGAAAACAAGCAAAAAAAGAGAGCAATATAAAAAACAACATCATCGCAATGATCTATGTGAATATAACAGTAAATACTAAATATTAAACATTATTGTGCAGCACGTAAGATCGACAGCGCACAGTGTGCATTGAGGTAGAAGCCAAAAAGGGTGTAGTTTGTGGGTGTGATCACCCATCTGTACACCTGTGAGCGTGAGCGAGCTTGTATTTAAAAGGTTCCTTCATGTAATGATCTGCTAGAGGGTGTGGGGAGCCATAGCCCCGTCCTTCTGGGCATGAAGCAGTTATGGAGGAGATCAAGGCCATCAGAGGCCCCAAGAGCATAGGAGACCAAGGAAGACCAACAGAGGGGCAACCGCGCCACTATCCCGGAAAGAGCTGAGGAGAGCCCCAGATGAGGGGTTGCTCAGCAGCTGCGGAGCAGAGGCCTCCATACCATTGAGGGTCTGAGATGTCCCCAGAGAGGTGGCGTCTGATACCCAACCTGACATATAAACACAGGCATACAGGCACACAGAGATACAAACATCCATTCCCACCATGCTCTCATATGCAATTACTCAGCACTCACCCAACGTGGAGACAGAAATAAATAGACACTGTACACTCAATCACACTCCCCAAGCGTACTCTATACCCCAGGTCTAGGTACCCTTGCCCCTGGAGGGGGAAACTGCACCAGACCCAGGTAGTGTTACCCTCTTCCCTGGGGTGGAGAGAAGCAGATGGCCCCGACTCCGCAGCAGCAGGGAGGCACCACACTCCAGACCCCAATTGGATGACCAACTCCTCCTCCCAGCCCCCCCCACCCCAACAGGCAACAGAGAACGGGTGTCTGTGAAGACTCCAAACCTCCCTGTAGTGTTGATGCATGTGTGTCCTAAGGTGCATTTAAAACCCAGGGGGGCATGGAGCTACCTGCCAGAGAGCAGCAGGTAAGCGCATAGTCCCTCCTGATAGCCCTCAATGTCTACATGTATTTAAAATTGAGAGGTGGGCAACGACGCCAGGGGTGAGGTTGTACACCCTGATGGTCTTCTGGACGACGTGTAGCGTGCCCACCCCCAAGGTCCGATATGTATGTGTTATGAGAGTGTGAGTAATGTGAATGTCTAAGTTGTGGGATAAAATTGAGGCACAGGCAGCCAGAAGGGGACAGAGGGGGGGATGCCTCCCCTGCACCCTGGTGACACACCTTTACCCCAAGGCCCTGCATGTGTGGGTGATTGTGGTGGAGCGGGAAGAGGGAGGCAGCTGGAGATGGGGAGGGAAGGAAGGGAGGGGCAGTGACCCCTCCCTGGGGCCAGCTCCCCCGCTGTCCCCAGTAGGGAAAGGGGGCCCAGGCCCATCTGGACCGGGGCCCAGTTCAGCAGCGCCGCCCGGCCCCACAGAGCCCGGGGCAGCCCACCCGACCCCACCACAGAGAAAACTGCACCCACCCCATCATCCACTTATCTTCCAGACTACACAAGACCATAGACACCCAGGCTGAGTTCTTCCTCCACCTCTCCTATATCTCTCTCCACCTGCAGAGTCAGTTCCTGGAGAGAGGAGACCTCCTGCAAGATGTAACAGCCTCCCCCACTAGTTGATAAGCCCACCAGGTGGCTCGATGCACCGGTGGCATCCTGCACCAGGGCTGAGCCCCCATACACCCACCCGCCCACAACCCCGGCGACACACCAACCAGGATCCAAGCTCCCAAGCCCCCAAGGCCCAGCCAGGGCCCCAGCCCGGAGACGGAGCACCCCCAGAACCCCCCACCTGCCCCGGACCCACCCAGGGACAGCCAGGCTCCCAGGTCAGTAACCCACGTCCGTCAGCACAGACCCTCCGTTAGCCCCGCTGCACGCAGCCACGAGGAAACCATCACCTAAGAGCCAACAGAGCCCTTAACAGGCCATGACCAAAACCCCGGGTTGAGCCCTCCAAGGAAGACGCTTCTGGGGAATCCCCCGACACCCCAAGCCTGTCCTCACCCTCACACCAATCACAACATTGAAGGTGGGACCAAACTATGACCCCCTACCCCAATAGGTGATGGAGCTGATCAAAGGAGCCCAGAGCAATTGATCTGATGTGGTGGTAGAGGCTGTATCAAGACTAATGTAATCTAATAGATAATTTCTATATTGGTTAGAATTAAGATTATTTTTATTTTTCCAGTTCACGAGGACAGTTTTCTTGGCTATGCATACGGCACTGAAAACCATATGGGCTATATTCTTTTCTGTAGTGACATGGAGTGCCCACTCCAGGTCGGGGAAAGTTCCTGCCCCAAGTGGAGGAGTTCAAGTATCTCGGGGTCTTGTTCGCGAGTGATGGGAGAAGGGAGCCGGAGATCGACAGACGGATTGGGGCTGCAGCTGCAGTAATGTGGACGTGTGCACCGGTCCGTCGTGGTGAAGAGGGAGCTGAGTGTAAAAGCGAAGCTCTCAATTTACCGGTCGATCTACGTCCCTACCCTCACCTATGGCCACGAGCTGTGGGTAGTGACCGAAAGAACGAGATCGCGGATACAAGCGGCAGAAATGAGCTTCCTCCGAAGGGTGGCTGGCCTCTCCCTTAGAGATAGGGTGAGAAGTTCGGCCATCCGGGAGGGGCTCAGAGTAGAGCAGCTGCTGCTCCACATCGAAAGGAGCCAGCTGAGGTGGTTCGGGCATCTGACAAGGATGCCCCCTGGGCGCCTCCTGGGTGAGGTGTTCCAGGCATGTCCCACCGGGAGGAGGCCCCGGGGCAGACCCAGGACACGCTGGAGAGATTATATCTCTCGGCTGGCCTGGGAACGCCTTGGTATTCCCCCGGATAAGCTGGAGGAGGTGGCTGGGGAGAGGGAGGTCTGGGCCTCTTTGCTTAGGCTGCTGCCCCCGCGACCCGACCCCGGAAAAGCGGATGACGATGGATGGATGGATCAGAGGACTGTTTTCTTGGCTATGCATAGGGCAGTGAAAACCATATGGGCTATATTCTTTTCTGTAGTGACATTATCTAAGCTGCCCAACAAACACACTAAAGGGGAAGTTGGAATGTTACATTTCAGACACTTTGATAAGTCTTCACATATCTCGCGCCAAAACTTCTGAACTGGTGGACAGAACCAAAGAGCGTGGATATAATTGTCCGGTGTATTGGTTTGACAGTGTGAGCAGTTGTTGGTAGACGTAAAGCCCATCTTGAACATCCGATGACCTGTATAGTGTACTCTATGTAGTATTTTGTATTGAATTAATTGAAGACTGGGATTTCTAATTAGATGAAAGGTTTTTAAGCAAATCTGAGACCAGAAGTTTTGGTCTAAGTTAACTGATAAATCCTCCATTTTGGAATGAAGTGATACAGGGAGTGCAGAATTATTAGGCAAGTTGTATTTTTGAGGAATAATTTTATTATTGAACAACAACCATGTTCTCAATGAACCCAAAAAACTCATTAATATCAAAGCTGAATGTTTTTGGAAGTAGTTTTTAGTTTGTTTTTAGTTTTAGCTATTTTAGGGGGATATCTGTGTGTGCAGGTGACTATTACTGTGCATAATTATTAGGCAACTTAACAAAAAACAAATATATACCCATTTCAATTATTTATTTTTACCAGTGAAACCAATATAACATCTCCACATTCACAAATATACATTTCTGACATTCAAAAACAAAACAAAAACAAATCAGCGACCAATATAGCCACCTTTCTTTGCAAGGACACTCAAAAGCCTGCCATCCATGGATTCTGTCAGTGTTTTGATCTGTTCACCATCAACATTGCGTGCAGCAGCAACCACAGCCTCCCAGACACTGTTCAGAGAGGTGTACTGTTTTCCCTCCTTGTAAATCTCACATTTGATGATGGACCACAGGTTCTCAATGGGGTTCAGATCAGGTGAACAAGGAGGCCATGTCATTAGTTTTTCTTCTTTTATACCCTTTCTTGCCAGCCACGCTGTGGAGTACTTGGACGCGTGTGATGGAGCATTGTCCTGCATGAAAATCATGTTTTTCTTGAAGGATGCAGACTTCTTCCTGTACCACTGCTTGAAGAAGGTGTCTTCCAGAAACTGGCAGTAGGACTGGGAGTTGAGCTTGACTCCATCCTCAACCCGAAAAGGCCCCACAAGCTCATCTTTGATGATACCAGCCCAAACCAGTACTCCACCTCCACCTTGCTGGCGTCTGAGTCGGACTGGAGCTCTCTGCCCTTTACCAATCCAGCCACGGGCCCATCCATCTGGCCCATCAAGACTCACTCTCATTTCATCAGTCCATAAAACCTTAGAAAAACCAGTCTTGAGATATTTCTTGGCCCAGTCTTGACGTTTCAGCTTGTGTGTCTTGTTCAGTGGTGGTCGTCTTTCAGCCTTTCTTACCTTGGCCATGTCTCTGAGTATTGCACACCTTGTGCTTTTGGGCACTCCAGTGATGTTGCAGCTCTGAAATATGGCCAAACTGGTGGCAAGTGGCATCTTGGCAGCTGCACGCTTGACTTTTCTCAGTTCATGGGCAGTTATTTTGCGCCTTGGTTTTTCCACACGCTTCTTGCGACCCTGTTGACTATTTTGAATGAAACGCTTGATTGTTCGATGATCACGCTTCAGAAGCTTTGCAATTTTGAGACTGCTGCATCCCTCTGCAAGATATCTCACTATTTTTGACTTTTCTGAGCCTGTCAAGTCCTTCTTTTGACCCATTTTGCCAAAGGAAAGGACGTTGCCTAATAATTATGCACACCTGATATAGGGTGTTGATGTCATTAGACCACACCCCTTCTCATTACAGAGATGCACATCACCTAATATGCTTAATTGGTAGTAGGCTTTCGAGCCTATACAGCTTGGAGTAAGACAACATGCATGAAGAGGATGATGTGGACAAAATACTCATTTGCCTAATAATTCTGCACTCCCTGTATTAAATCTCCGTTTTAGAAAGCATTCTGTATATTTTGGAAAATAATTTGGGGTTTTAAGAGTAAGAAATTGAACCACACTTGGTGGTGTTTGTAGTTCAACTTGACCCGGTTTAAATTTCTTTTTTACTATGGATTTAATTTGTTGATATTCTAAAAATCTTTTCTTGTTGATCCCATATTGTGTAACTAGTCTGTCAAATGGAATAAATTCTGTTCCTTCTAATATATGTTCTAAGTATTTGATTCCTTTACCACTCCAATCTGAAAAGTTTATCATATTATTGTTTTGTAATATGTCAGGGTTGTTCCAGATAGGTGTACTTTGCATGGGATTAATGAAGACGCCGTCAATTTTAGAAACTCCCACCATGCTGTCAGAGAAGAGCTGATGTTGATGCTTTTAAAGCATTCATGTCGTTGGATGTTTGAGCTGATAAATGGTAGGTCTGAGATCTCTAGATTATTGCAAAGTGCTTGTTCTACATCTAGCCAAGGTTCATCTAAGAGGGTATGTTTTAGCCATCCTGAGATAAACTGAAGCCTGTTGGCTAAGAAGTAGTGCTGAAAGTTAGGTAGTTCTAATCCTCCTTTATCCTTGGTCTTTTGTAGTGTTTTTAAGCTTATACGTGGGGGTTTATTTTTCCAAAGGAATTTGGACATACATGAATCTAGAGATCTGAACCAATCTTGTGGCGGTTTAGTTGGGATCATTGAGAATAAATAATTTATTTTTGGTAAGACCATCATTTTTATAGCGGCAACCCTTCCCATGAGTGATATGGGTAGACATTTCCATCTAGCCAGATCATCTTCTACCTTCTTTAAAAGTGGGATATGGTTTAATTTAGTTAGATCTGCAAGCTTGGGAGAAACATTAATACCTAAATATTTTATATTTCCCGATTGCAGTGGTGTAGAAGAAGAATTATGGAAGGAGCAATTAATCGGAAGGACTGTAGATTTTGACCAGTTAATTGAGTAATCTGATATTCTTGCAAAAGAGTTTATCAATCAATCACCCCAGAGAATTGGTTTGTGAGTTTTGGAGAAAAAGTAACACATCATCCGCATAAAGGCTGATTTTATGTTCCACGTTCTTGCATTTTATGCCCTTAATTACTGTATTCTGTCTAATTGCTGCTGCTAGTGGTTCAATAAAAATTGCAAACAGTGAAGGGGAGAGTGGGCATCCCTGCCTGGTGCCCCTCAGGAGACAGAAGCTGGAGGATGTCTGGTCATTTGTTCTGACACAAGCTGTTGGGGAATTATATAATATTTTTAACCAGTTTATGAAAGAGGATCCAAAACCAAATTTGTGTAAAGTTGCAAATAGAAATTTCCAGTTAACTCTGTCAAATGCTTTTTCTGCATCTAAAGAAAATATTGTAGTTTCTAGGTTTTTACTGTATGAGTAGTCTATCAAATTAAGTAATCTACGTGTATTTGTTGATGAGTGCCTACCTTTTATGAAACCAGTTTGGTCAGGATGAATTAAGAGGGGGGTTATTTTCTCT
>NW_024582940.1:235533-265239 GCF_018398535.1 Haplochromis burtoni
TATCTAAGCTGCCCAACAAACACACTAAGGGGAAGTTGGAATGTTACATTTCAGACACTTGATAAGTCTTCACATATCTCGCGCCAAAACTTCTGAACTGGTGGACAGAACCAAAGAGCGTGGATGTAATACAAACAAATAAACAAATAATAACTGTTAATGTTTCAGCTAGAGAATCAGGAGCAACTGAAAAACTGTACATACACAAGAAGTTACAGGAAAGAAACTTTGGACTGACAGACAATTTATTCATTTACCAAAAAATTTAATAAATTTTAAAAAACCCACTGCAAACAGTGAAAGCCACAAACTGATACATGAAAAACACATCAACAGCTGCTCGATTTTAAAAATAAACCCAACAAACGGGCAGAAGGCAAACTAACAATTATTACCTCTCACAAGATTCATCTCCATTCCCTAATAGTTCCTTTACACATAATATTCAGCCGATTACATTTGGCAAGAGGTAACAAATGACACATGAAGTGACAGGATCATAAAAAGTTCTTTTTCACCCATCTACACAAAACAAATATGGATTCTTTTAAGCTTGACTTGTTTTGTTCGCCATTCACAGCCAGCTCCAAAGAATTCGATCTGAAGTTGTGCTAAAATAAGAAAATCACAAAGCTGATATCGACAGAAGAGTGGCTGAGCTTATGTAATACAAATAATATGTGATGTCCCTTCCTGTAAATCCTCTGTCCTGTGGTCAAAGCTCAATTTGTCATCAATAAACATGCCAAGGTATTTGTATCTGTCGAGCTGCTCCACAGCTTGGCTCTTGATAACATCGGCATCTGAAATCGATCGACACGCCTGGGGGCGAAGCTACAAAAAAAAAATGAATTCTTGCACCACTCAGGCTGTCCATTTGTCCCGTGGGAGTACATCTGTAAAAGCATAGTCTGTTCGATCATATGCTGGGGTATAGTGCAGGAACAAAAACAATAAAAAAGGACCAAATTCAATTTTCGACTACATCCTTAAGATACAAATGCACAGTGCAAATCATACAGGAATAAAAGATTTAGGAGATAAAACAAAGAATACTGAATCAAGTCAAATAAATGTGACCGATCAGCCAGACTTTGTTTTTCTGTTGGTTTTGTAAATAAAAAGTGCAAGATTCAAAAAGTAGACTGGAAACTTTAAGAAGAATAGGGGTATTATAGAAGAAATTTAGCAGGGAAAGTATTAAGACAGCTGCCCAAAGCCTCACTCCCTCTGCTGGTCTCCTTCCACCCATAGTTCACCCTGGTGCCAGGTGTTCCCCAGGTTAACTGACGCACAGGCCACCTTCCATCTATCTTGCTTTAAATGGGTTTAACATTTTGAGCCAAAGCACACAGCCAATAGCAGCAAAATATGGTACATCTCTTGAATATTACAAACACACACGGGGATGCTCTTTAAGAGTTGAGTACTGAGGGTGACAAATGATTGAAATCAGAATGGATCAGTGAAGGTTTGTTTTAGTTCTTTTCCTCTCTCACCCTCAATGCAAAAGAAGGCTGAGCTCAGGTTGAAGGGGGAAGCGCCTGACATATCTTTAAAAGCAGCGTGCTGTGCTCAGCTACTGCCTGCTGTGCACTGGCTTTGATAGCAGCCAGAGAAAAGTTGTATAAATGATGATGCTCATCATGCGGTAGTAGCAGGAGTTTGACATTCTGCATTGCAGCTCCAGTTCCCAGTAACTCGGTGAAGGTAAAAAAAATACCTTACATTTTTAAGGATCTCCTCGTTGGATATTGCAAAAACAGATTCTAATATTTGAGTGAGGGCATTACTAACATTTTAAAAAGTTACATGTCATTCTGCAGCAATGAAAAAACAAAGACACATGTTTTGCTCCTTTGAATTTTGATGTGTTTTTTTTACGAGCTTGGTAAAAACACATTGGCTTGGACAGTCTCGGTCGTTGTGTCCTTGGGCAAGACACTTCACCTGTTGCCTACTGGTGGTGGTCAGAGGGCCCGGTGGCGCCAGTGTCCGGCAGCCTCGCCTCTGTCAGTGCGCCCCAGGGTGGCTGTGGCTACAATGTAGCTGCCATCACCAGTGTGTGAATGTGGTGGATGACTGGATGTGTAAAGCGCTTTGGCCTTTTACCATTTTATTAAAGCCCTTTTTTTTCCATTTTGCCCATTAAATGAATGAATGAATACTAGAGTGTTGCATTTTTCCCGGGTTCACAACTGGTGATGCAGTTAAAAATTATTTTAAACCTGTGACAAAATATTGTTTTATCAATTTAGCCCATGAATACAATTAGGTGTAAAAACACCCCGATACCCAAAACTGTGTCTGTATTATCAACACTAATCCAAAATGTGCTGCACTACTTATAATAAAGGTGAGATGTAAGCTCATTCGTAAATGTATTTGTAGTTTTATTTACTATTTTCCATGTAATTAAAAATGGCTCTACAGTAAAACGGATTTATTAAACAGTTACAGTTTGACATATTGTGAGTTACACTAGTACAGCGGCCCCCAACCTTTTTTGGGCCATGGACCGGTTTACATCCCACAATATTTTCACGGACCGGCCTTTAAGGTGTCGCGGATAAATACAACAAAATAAAACCAGTACCGGTACCAAAAAAAAGAAGATTTATTCATAACACACGGGAAAAGACCCAGGAAAACAGAGTTAACGATAAAAACGATAAAAAAATAACGATAAAAACCCTGAAAACCATAAATTTCACACCCGAGCCTCAACTATCACGGCCCAGTACCAAACGGCACCAAGCGGTAGCGGTCCGTTGCCCGGGGGTTGGGGACCGCTGCACTAGTCGACTTACTACATACACTGAGATGACCATTTCTACGACAATAAGATAATTTCTTCAAACCAGGGCCATGTAGAAAGCATCACAGTAGTGGCTGTGTTAGACAACACTTTAAAACTATGTGGTAAAATATTTTGTATCTATCACTTACAGGACACATTTGAATGGATATAATTTCCTATAGACTGATACTGATGGTGTCATTTTCACCCATCTGTGAGAGATACTGTTAACACTGTGGTATGCTGAGTGGACACCTGCCATCCACAGCTGAATCTGCACTCTGGAGCTTAAAATCTTTATCACTGCCTTTCCTTGTAATATTTAGAAGCTTGGAGCTATTAGTTTACTACTTCTCACCCAGCTAAACCCATAAAGCAAACCAATCAAAACCCCAGCGCAACACGGAGGCTTAGAGAAATCTATTGGCTTTACTGGGCTATTGATCTTGCCCTCCAGAGCCAGGGCCTGTGTGTAGCTCAGAGCCTTTACAAGTAAGATAAAGAGATATCTATAACAGTAAAAAATGACAAAGATTTGAATGAGGGCTGTTTACCTCTTTATTAGGGGTAAATTACTTGATTATTATTATCACATGTGGGGTCGTGCAGCTTGGTGTCGGCCTGAAGCCAATTGGATTTTGTCATTTCATTTCTAATGGGAAAATAAAATAAAATGTAACACTTGCACAGGTCATGGATGAGGCAGTCTCAGAAAATCAGCTGGCCCTTTGCATGACACGGACGGTCGATGTTTCCGTGTGATAACAGCAAATTGGAAATGTGGGAAGCGTGTAGTGTTCTTATTCACTAGGGCCTCTGTAGCAAATACCCATTTGCACAATATTGTTGGGTGAAGAAAATGGCTGAGCACTCAAGTTAAACTCATTAGCAAGCCCAGCGGGGGCTTTTTTTTTCACCAACTACCAAGAAATCTGAGGCTGCTTTCATTATGCATTCTCCCATAGTGCTTCCAGTCTCTATTTGGTTGGATAAAGAGCATTTAAGATTTGGAGAGCAGAGACAGAAACGACACTGGCTTCAAGCAACATGCTTTAAGATATTAGTACATATTCTTAAACTGTGCTTCTTGATAACAGATCAGTCTAGATGGAAACACGTAAAGTCAAGTTTGATAGTTGGGAGTTGAATGGATTAAGCCTCCACTAGTCCTCCACCTTCCAAATGCGGTTTTTCAAATATCATTTATTTTTTTCTATAGACAATCTAACAGTATTAGCTTATTAAGACAAGTATGGTGTGAAGTGACTCGTTGGAGCTGTTGTTTTGTCTTCTGATCATAATGATGATACATGAACAAAACCTCTCCGTCAACACTAGACAACACAAAAAAAAAACCAAGTTTAATAGTCCAACCACTGCCCTAATGGCAGCAACAGTTGTGGCGGCCGACCCAGTGGACAGCAAAACAGGCGAAGCCCGCTGTGGGTCAGGCAGTGGTGGAGAAACAGTTCAGGTGGCCTACCTCGGGTCCAGTGGCAGCAATCGAGCACGTCAGGCGGCCTGCCACGGGTCTAATAGCGGAGACACTGCAGCTCTGGCGGGTGGCCACGGATCTGGCAGCAGTGGAGAAACAGTTCAGGTGGCCTGCCACAGATTAGGTGGCGGTGTTGCATCTCAGGTGGCCTGCCAAGCGTCCAGTGGTTGCGGCTTAGCTGCGGCGGCCTGCTGCAGGTGCTGCGGTGATTCAGCTCCGGTGAGCGATAGAGCAGAAAGGCCCATGATCCCCGATGAGCTGAACGTGGACGGCGTGGAGGGCGCGCTGGACGTGGACGGCGTAGACGGTGTGGAGGGCGCACTGGACGTGGACGGCGTAGACGGTGTGGAGGGCGCGCTGGACGTGGACGGCGTAGACGGTGTGGAGGGCGTGCTGGACGTGGACAGCGTGGAGGGCGCGCTGGAGGTGGAGATGTATCCTGCACACTGACCCCCTGGTTAGGCTGATCGGGTCCCTCTGACACGCCGACCTCTGATGGCGATGCACGCTCCTCCAGCCCGCCGAATTCCCACTCCGGCTCACAGGGCTCCTCCTGCTTGCCGAGTTCCCGCTCCGGCTCACAGGGCTCCACCGGCTCGCCGAGCTGCTCCTCATCAGGCGGTGCGGGCTCCTCGCCGAGCTGCTCCTCATCAGGTGGTGCGGGCTCCTCGCCGAGCTGCTCCTCGCCGAGCTGCTCCCCCGGCTGTGGCGCGGGCTCCGCCGGCTGCGGCGCGGGTTCCCCCCGCTCGCTGAGCTCCTGCTCTGGCTCGCCGAGCTCCGCAGCAGGCGGTGGAGATGACGGCAGTGTAGTTGAAGCGGATGGTGGAACAGATGATAGCTGAAGCGGCCCCTCGGACCCTTCAGCAGAGACACATGCGTGACCAGCAGGTATCGAGATCTCTGGCAAAGGTGAAGTTGGTTGAGACAGCACCTGGCTCACAGCCGGTTCGTGATGCTGCGGATGGGGCTGTGCGGGGCAGTCAGTCTGTTCCAGCCGAGGTAAACAGTCCTCACTTGACAGACTGAGCTCCTCTGAACATCCTGCAGAGGATCGAAGGGGCTGGGCAGCTGGCTGTGCTACGGCTACAGGCTGGGCAGCTGGCTGTGCTACGGCTACAGGCTGGGCAGCTGGCTGTGCTACGGCTACAGGCTGGGCAGCTGGCTGTGCTACGGCTACAGGCTGGGCAGCTGGCTGTGCTACGGCTACAGGCTGGGCAGCTGGCTGTGCTACGGCTACAGGCTGGGCAGCAGGCTGTGCTATGGCTACAGGCTGGGCAGCTGGCTGTGCTACGGCTACAGGACCAGCAGGCACACGGGCCTCTGGCAGGGACAGAACAGGACCAGCAGGCACACGGGCCTCTGGCAGCATGGCAGACTGCAACTGCACAGAGCATTGACTATGCTCAGGCAGCGACAGCCGGGTGCAGTCCTCAGCTGGCTTCTTAAACTCCAGGGGTCCAGAGTCTGATGGGGGCTGAAACCCAGCCTCTGGGGAGGCCCTGGAGTGCATCTCAGTCTCAGAACTGGCCAGCTCTTGAGGAAAGTTTGCAGGATTGTTTGGTTTGTCTCTCTGCCTGGAACAAATGGGTGAACAATAGTTTCTTTCGGATTGAATTGGCCTAGCTGGTTGTACAGGAGGAGTTGGTGAAGATAATGGCTGAACAGGTGGCTGAGCTGAGGGCGACTGAAGTAAAGGTTGAGACAATAATGGTGGGGACGTTGGAGACTGAACGGAGGATAAGGCTAAGGATAAGGCAAGACAGCGTCTCTTTCAGCCGCTTTTCCACGACGCGATGAAATCCTTCCTCGTGCGCCTCCAGCCAAAGGTCGCAGAGTCTATTAACTTTATCCGTCACCTTCCTCCTGAATCTCTCCGATGAGTCCGCTGGGTCCATGATTGGCGGGATTATTTTGGTCACGGGCTGCGACGGCAGACCGTGGAGTTGTAGAGAAAGTAGGGCCCAAACGCGAGACTCAAGTGAAGGACAGTGGATTTATTTATGGCGAGTGGACAGAAACGACAACTATATACAATTCAAGCACTGTGACTCCTGTGGCGATTCCTCTAAGAATCCCACACAGTGCACGTGTCCATAGCAGTGAAAAGGTGACAACTCCAAAAACCCGATTCCACTCCGTGATTTCCCCTCGTGACGACGTTCCTGACTCCCGACTCCTGGTGACACAAAAACACACACAGCTCAGCAGGCAGCCTTTAGTAGCGAAGCCGATCACAACACACTAATCTACGGAGGTACTTAACAGGTTCGACTTAGTATAATCCCGCGCCGACTGGGGCTCCGCCACCTTCTTAAATAAGGCGCCCCTCATGAAGCCATCAGCTGCAGCTGGTGAGGGCTAATGGGCGGCAGGTGCGGCAGTCCCCAGTGCGGGAACACTTCCGGGTCGCAGTCCCCTCAGCGACCCCAAAACATCCGGGAGCACACAGGGAGAAAGGACAAAAAGGGAGAGAAAACCACCAAAACATAACATACGGAAAAACATATACAAGAAATACATGAGCTCTGGGTCATCAGACCCAGACCATGACAAAAAGTAGCATTGGGCTGAAAGATCTATTTCTTTATCACCTATTCAGGTTGTAAATCGTGTTCTTAAAAAGTAACTAACTAAGTAATTAATTACTTTTGAAAATAAGTAATCAGTAAAGTAATGGGATTACTTTTTGGGGGAAGTAATCAGTAATTAGTTACTGATTACTTTTTCAAGTAACTTGACCAACACTGGTGGCCATAGAAAAAAAATCACATTACATGTAAGATGGCTCCTAAATATTTTTTCGGTGTTTATTATATGTCATGAAAAGGTTTCATTTAGATTGCTCTTTGGTCTAAATGCCAAACTGAAAAAGGTCAGCCTCTGTTGTAATGGTTACACTTGGCACGTGCATATTAACACTCAGACAGCACCAACAAGGCTAAAAACAGGTTACAAGTGCATTTAAAATACTGAAAACAGTTATTTAAGTGGCTGTAATCAGAAGAGTCGCAGTTGAGTGTAGAAAGTCAGGCACAGTGAGTGTGCATTTCTCTCTAGTCTCTTTGAGAGAGCTTTGCAGATTATTTTAAGGTCTACATTTATAAGGGATATTGGACGATAGCTTGAGGGTCTTTGCCTGGTTTTAGCAGTAGATTAATGTTTGCAGAAAGCATATTTGATGGAAGTCTGCCCTTTTCTTTGATTTCCAACAACATTCTGTAAGAAATTGGGGCTAGAATCGTCCAGAATTCTTTGTAGAATTCTGCAGGAAAGCCATCTGGACCTCGAGCCTTATTATTGGGCATACTTATCAGGGCTTCCAGGAGTTTTATTCCTAATTTTAATAGTTTGCTGATGCGATGACAACAAATATGTAAAATCAGGCTCATATTTGACGGGAATCATAGGAATCAGAAAACATGAGGGTTCACAAATTCACTTCTACAATGTCTTAGACACATTGTACTGCTACATATTTCATTCAATTCAATTTCATTTAAATAGCTTTAAATTACAACAGCAAGCTCTTTATATTATAAGGTAGAGATCAAGCCATCACAGTACATATGTATGCATATATATGCAGTACATATGTATACATATGCATACATATGTATTAGTTGTGCAACGGATCAAAAATCTCACGGTTCAGATCAGATCACGGTTTTAAGTCACTGATTGGATCAATTTTCGGATCAGCAAAAATAGAAAAAAAAGACAAAAATTCGACTCGCCATTTCCTTATTTAAATATTTTTTGCCTATTAAAAAACATTCAACTGAAGACTCATTCCAGGCACTTATATAAAAACAAATTAAGGTGCAATATGGACATTATGGACCATGCTGGGCATCCTCTGCACACAACCATAAACAACCAGAGGAGTCTGTTCAGTGAAAGGTTGCTTCTCCCAAAGTCAAGGACCAGCAGACTTAAAAAGTCCTTTGTCCCACACGCCAGCCATCAAACTGTTTAACTCCTCCCTGGAGGGGAAACAGGGACAAAGGAGGGGGGAACAAGTAAGCTGTAGTGCCTTTTCACTGTGCAATAGTTTTTGTTCATATCCAACAGTTTCAATACTTGAAATGTGCCATTCCCTTGTATTCTTATTCCTATTTATTCTATTTATCCATTTTGTATTCTCTGTATTTATATATGTGTATATATGGTATATTTCTGCTCACATTCTGCAACTTCTGTCGGTGCTGTGCTACTGGAAACTGAATTTCCCGGAGGAACCCACCCGAGGGATAAATAAAGTTTATCTAATCTAATGTAATCTATAGGGCAGTACAGGGCTTTGTATCTACCACTACTTGTGAGTATTTATTATTTAATCTGCTCTTTCACGTGATTCAGTTTATTTTGAAAAGTCTCAACAGGATCTTGAGCTTTATTGTGAAAGGTTTATGTGGAACATAAACAAGCGGACACGCGATGGTGTTTTGTTGCTAACGACAACGCATAAAAACAGGCGCTTGTCCTCTGTAGTGTGGTTATATTAAATATAAGAGAAAGAGAGAACTTTAAGAAATTAATATAGCCACTACAGTGACCATCAAAACGATGAAAAAATATTGCCATAAACAGTTTATGCGGCTTTTAGTCAGGTGCGGCTTTTCTATGGATTGTCCATGAGCGGATTTGTTTTGTTTGTTCCGCTGTTGTACGGCACTACGTTGCCTGGCGGAAGGATCGGGGTTCAAGAGTGGTATGTTGGTCACATGTCCATCCGCCAGGCAACGTAGTGCCGTACGAAGTAGCGCGAAAAACAAACTTCAAAGTAGCGCTACGCGTTCAGCTGGAGGCGTGGATGATGAGCGGCGATAAACTTGCAAAAAGCAAGTTATGCCCAACTCCACCACTGGATTCTGACAGCGTGGAAAAGTGTGAAAACATCCACGATCACCAACGGATTTCGAAGGGCTGGACTGCTGCTGATGGAGAGGAGGCCTTCAGAGGGTGTTCGACTCTGACACTGACAAGAGGATTTCTTTGGTTTTGAAAGTGACAACGAAGAAAGAGCTGAGAGTGGATGAGAAGCCACCCTGAGCCTGTTCGTTTCCGACACTGGAGAAGAGGACTTTGGTGGTTTTAGTGCGCAGGAAGAAGAGAAAGATGGTGAATGACTGACTTTTCTTCTTGTTAAAGCCGTGTCACTGCACCTGAGCCTAAAAGGTAGTCGAATCTATTTTTCTGGTGTGCTGTAGGTTATTGTTATGTACTACATTTGTTACTCATTTATGAAGCACAGTACATGTTTCGTACTTGTAATTACCGCTACTTGTACATATACCTAAAAAGTTATGCAAATATGTACCCATAACTTGTTTTTCAAAATATTAATAAAAGTGGTGTGTCTCCAAACAGCCATCTCTTTCCTGACAATTCGATTTGTGCATATTCTCTTACATATGATAAGTCAACATTGAAACACCTGCGGCTTTTAGTCAGGTGTGGCTAATGTATGTACAAAACAGGATTTTCCCCTGATTTTAGCTTGTGCGGCTAATATTCAGGTGCGCTCTGTAGTCCGGGAAATACGGTAATTATTAATTATTATGAATCTCCAGCTCTCTTCCACAACGTGTAGCTCCCCTGTTGCTCCAGGTGGGACACGGTAGGTGTCTGGTGATTCCCCCCTATAATATAAAGATATAATAGAGTCTCAGGTAGAGGACCTGAGTTTAAAGGATAGACTGCCCACAGGAGCAAGAGGGGTATTTTTCTGATGTGTGTGTGTGTGTGTGTTTAGAATAATATTTATGAATGATCACAATGTAAAGAATCAGACTGACAGTAACAATACAACTGTTTTGTGCAAGCAACACTGTACACACAGACATGCATGCATTTATACATGTTGTCATTTAATAATTAGAAGGAACACACAGCAGAAAGTGAAGCACACACTTTCCTACTAGAAAAATGTAGTAATGTTATCTTACATGTCTCTATATACTTACTGGAGTTTCTCCGTACAGATTTTTTTCCTTTCTCCTAATGTTTATGTCTCCATATGTCTGACTTTTGTTTTGTTTTTGTCTAAATCCCCAAACCACCCACCCTCTGCACACACACACAAACAGACACACACACACACTCTGACCCTTTACGTGGGAAAAACATTTCCCAGCTGTCGCATGAATTCCATCCATCCATCTATTTTCCTACTTTTACCCAGTTCAGGGTTGCAGGACTGGAAGCCAAAACAATTGAGAACAAAATACTCCTAAATAAGACTTGTTTGTCACCTAATAAAGGGCACAGTTTCCTGCTCTGACTTCAGAGCAGGAATCACAAAGCTGACTGGGAACTCAATAGAACTGACATCAAATCAGCCACCATTTTGGCCTTTCTTGCTATTTACTGTTTCTAGAAGATTTAAACATTTGATGGTTAGAAACTACTTTGGAAAATTAACACAGACACTGCCATATTCAGCCAAACATTTTAATATGGTTGGCATTATATTAAAGCACCCTATTGATCATTTTACTTGTGTTAGCCTATTAACTTCTAAATGTGCATGTAGTAAACTGCTGTAATTTTCCCGAGTGTGGAATACATTCTTAGACAGATATCAAAACACAATCATTCATATCTGACTGGATCCTTGAGGTTAATTATCCAGCAAAGTGAACAGCTCACAGCACGGATTTTTGTTACAGATAGGGGCTCTTTAGCTTTTACCAGCAAGCTTTTTCAAATTTTCGAAAAGTTCCAAATTTCTGTTACACCAGATGTCCTTCAAGTATCACACTCCACTTTGTTGACCTAAAGCTGAACCAAGAGTTCAATGCAGTTTCCAAGATTTTAAGCAAACCAACTACCCTGGGAAAAATAAGTAAAAGAACTTGTGTGATTGACTGTGTTTAGTACGCACATGTCTTATGAATAAGCTGTAGTTTTTCAAATTAATGACCTCAAAATGCATTTCAGTGTAGTTTATTCACAACAAGAGTTCATTCACAAGATCCAATTTATGGCAAAAGTCATCCCAAGGCAGAACAAGGAGACAATGTAGAAGAGAGCTAAAGACTAATAATACCTAACGATAATAACTGATAATAACTAGTAGAGAGTGTCTCTGTCTTCTGAATCCAAACTATTCGAGACTTGTTTGTGATGAGAATGATTTTAAATTCAATTTTGGTTCTCAACAAGGAGTCAATGGAGCCAATACAGGAGAAATACGCCCTTGCTAGTCTCTGTGAGTATTCTAAGGTAATGCCATCCAGAGTAAGAATCTGCTTAGATACCATATTTCTAAGATTTTCAGGGCCTTGTTCAATAACCTCAGTTTGATCTGAATTAAGAAGTTAGCGGCCATCCAGGTCTTTATGTCTTCAAGACATTCCTGCAGTTTAACTAATTGGTGTGTGTTATCTGGCTTCATGGACAGATAGAGCTGGGTGTCATCAGCATAGCAGTGAAAATGTATGCTATGTCTTCTGATGATACTGCCTAAGGGAAGCATGTATAATGTAAACAGAATTGGTCCTAGCACCGAACCCTGTGGAACAGAAACAGAAGACAGCAGGGGCTTTGATACGAATGGAAACACAGAAGAATCAGTTGAGAAGCCAAAGGCCTGCATGCGTGTCAGAGACCTGAGGTAATATTTGTAATTATGAGACTTAGAGAATTCAGAGAATTGAAAACTGTACAATTAGAAATCCCAAATGAAATAACAGGAAATGTCTTTTTGTATATGCATTTAGTTGTGTCAAATATTCCAACTCAACAATCCCAAATAGACTTGAGTACATGTGCATGTAGTAAAACAAAGGACAGCAAGCTATGGAAACTAATTGATGATTTACTTAAACAAAAAAGTGCAAAGTTCACTTAAAATAAAGAAAGTCAGTTTATATTTTCTCATCCTCTGGTAAATATCATCATTTTATGGCCTTTCTTGGCCTCCTGTAACACTTTGAGTCATTTTTGATGAGAACATGTCCTAAAATGTGATTATTTAACAAATATGTAGGACTGCTTTCTTTCTTTGACACGGTGATTTGCATATGCACAATTTACCCAAAGAGAATACCTTTGGGTCAATTGTGCCATTGATTATGAAAGTAAAACTGTAGATTTTGATCTCAGAAACTGTCTAGCTATATAAAAGTTAGACAAATTCAACACAAAATTACTTAAGGTTTATTTAAAGTTATTTTACAACATCAAAGGCCAACTGTGTCACGTGAGCACATCAAAAGTCAATTTTCTTAAACAAGGCCTAGCACCACATGAACACATGTTCAGAACAAAATGAAATTCAAATGAAGACAAAATTAACTGGAATTCTCTTCACACATCTGGCCTACTCCATAGCATCCCACTTGTTGATGCTACCCACTGCTCCCTTCTGGGTGTACTGCAAAGTTTTTGTGGTGTGGTTATTTTTTGTTTGTAAATGGTAAATGGACCGATTCTTATATAGCGCTTTTCCACTCTCCCAGAGTACTCAAAGCGCTGTATACAACATGCCACACTCACCCATTCACACCCACTTCTAAACACAAGTGCAAACTAATCTACATTCACACTACGATGAACGTATCGGACGGCAACTTGGGGTTAGTATCTTGCTCAAGGATATTTGACATGCAGAACGGGGAAGCCAACGATTGAACCACCAACCTTCCAATCAGTAGCTGATCTGCTCTACCACCTGAGCCACAGCCACCTATGTTTGTTTATTTTTTGTTTTTGTTTTTTTATGCACATCTTCTCTTGGGATGACTCCATCACTTTCTTTGAAAGTGAAAATGGGCTTTCCATTCACAAACCTATTACTACTTCACCTTAAAAACTTTGCACCAGTGTCGGCACCATCAACCTTCTCAACTAATCCAACGCGGTTGTAGGATTTGGTTTTGCCTGCAAAGTTCACAATGACAATCACAATTACTTTCAGATTTAGAAAAGTTGAAGCTCTACGCTCCAAGTACCCAATTTTGCTTCTCTGTGAACTATCTGCATTTTGATAACTGATAATGAGCATTTCCTGGGTAAATAATTATTAATGTTCTCTACTACTTTTTCTTAAATGCACACTTAACCCAACCTGATTTTGCCTCTGATATCTCTGCCAGCTGGATCAAAATATCATTTCTTTGTGCATACTCAAATACTGTGAACTGGCTTTTGAGAATGCACAAAGTAAAGAACACATAAAAGCTGCTAGTGCTTTTAAATGATCTGCCAGCGCTTTCTTCATATTTTTGTCAAAGACTTGATTGGCAAGTCCAGTGCTTTTAGTTCTGCTAGTTGGAAAAGAAATAAGGCTATATTCTTTTTAGCCTTATTTCTTTTCCAACTAGCTTTTTCTTCTCCATGTATCGTTTTAATGTCATCCTGAATATGTTCAGGTCCTTGCCACCTGATGAATGGACTTCCCCTTCTCCACCTCATTCACTGCTCTCCATGTGCTCTAAAGGAGTGGAAGCCCTGCCTGTCCTCCCAATTAGAACTCTGATCTATTTTTACTTTCATTATTTTTCTTTTCATATTATTACATTAAAATGTGTTTAAAATATTCATAAGTTGGGGTGAGTTGTGCCACTGCCACACTTGCCTTACTCTGAAAGGCAAAAATCAGTTTTTGAACTTAAGTGTGCTTAATTCTCAAAGAGGCTCTCTTCTTTGCAGGATTAGTAAAGTGGCTGACTCTTCAAAAATGAGCGGTCACATGACCAATTTCTTCTTTGGTTCCCTAGAAATAGTGGGTGGCACCCCACTTTCCCCTACTGTCTTATGGATTACTGACTACATAAGTCAGGTAGTACGTGAGACTTGGCAGTGCTCTGATTTGCTCTTGTGCAGTGTGTGGACTGTGCTGTCTCCATTCCTGTTCACCTTATAAGCCACAGACTTTTAGTATAACTCTGGGTCATGCCACTTACAAAAATGCTCTGATTCTGTAGGGCTTGGATGCATCAGTCACAGACAGGAGGAGGGGTACAGAGCATTGAGTGTATGATTTTTGTTGAGTGGATTGGGAAGGGAAAATTCTCAATATAAATAAGACCAGAGAGATGGTGATTGACTTCAGCCTGCGTCTATTCTGAGAAAGGATTCTCATGGTATGGGAATACGAGTAACTTGGCATCCTCAATGACAACAGGAGGACAAACACAGGGGATAAGCAGGCTTTATTTCTCTAGGGAGCCAGTATCCTTCAATGTGTGCAGCAAAAAGATGAAGATCTTTTCCCAGTCACTAATCCTGAGCACAAAGTACTTTGCTGTGCTGTGCCAGGGAGCAGCTTGGGAGCTGGTAACATCAACAGACTAAATAAATTGGGTAGGAAAGCTGGCTCACAGAGGAGGCCACAGAACAAATTTCTGTCCAACATGGACAATCCTGACCACACACAACACTGAAATCTTAATAGTTTTTTCCCCACCCTGCACACTAAGACATGTTATTGCACTTTTTTGATATTCAGCAGGGGATCACTTCAAGTTAGACTTAAATTTACACACTTAAGTTTGTTCACTTTAATTTAGTAAGCCATTTTAAATTGTGTTTTTATACATTTAAGCTTTTACTTACACTATTTGTCTATTTGTCTATTGGGTGTGCACATAGACACAGACCTCCAATGGAGCTCTAACACCTCTGCGGTCTTAAAGAAGGCCCAACAGCGTCTCCACTTTCTGAGAATCCTCAGAAAAATGGACCTGAAGAAGGAGCTGCTGACCGTCTTCTACCGCTGCTCCATTGAAAGTGTGCTGACATATTGCATCGGTGTGTGGTTCTCCAGCTGCACCACAGCACACAGAAAGGCACTCCAGAGGGTCATCAACATGGCCCAAAAAATCATTGGACATCCTCTTCCCTCCCTGAAGGACCTGTACAGCACTCGCTGTCTCAAGAGGGCACGCAGCATCCTACGGGACTGCACACACCCAGGACACCGGGTGTTTAAGCTGCTGCCGTCTGGCAGGAGGTTCAGGCTGCTGAGGTCCCGAACAAATAGACTCAAGGACAGCTTTTACAACAGGGCAATAGCCCTGATCAATGTAAATAGTTGACCTGACTGGATACCTCCCTGGACTTTTTAGGGGGAGGTAACAATGTTTAAAACGATAACAATAATATTTATATTTATAACAAGGTGCAATAATAATTAATGTGCAATAATAACAGTGTGCAATACACATACACTTATTCTTCTTTTTTATACTAAGTTAATATACTGTGTTGTGTTGTTTGTTACGTTGTGATGTGTCATATCGTGTCGTGTTGTGTTATATGTAGTGCCGACGTAGGACAGTTTTTCCAATTTCATTGTACTACTGTACTATGTATGACTGTGCAATGACAATAAAGAGTTATCTTATCTTATCTTATCTTATCTTATCTTATTTATTCTTAAGTGTGCTTAATTCTCAAATTTATTCTTTGTGTTTAATTTAATTATTTAATGGTTTAATTTATCTTGAACAGTTTCCCTAATCTGGGATAAAGTACATCTCACTTTAACAATCATGTAATTTCTCTTCCCAAACATAAAAATATGTCACATTTAAAAGTCTGTCACGCTATTTATTTATTTTTTTTAAGATAAATCAGATAACATCTGCTTTCCAAAACTCATCAACCCACACAGTGGCTACAGATTGAGTATGCTGCTTTTCTGCTCAAGATTTTCTAGCTGAAAAAAGAAAAGAGAGAATACAACACAGCAGCCACAGTTTTAGTAAAGTATAGGTTAAATCTGAATATATCACAGGCAGTCAAAAAGAGCTCATCAGTGTTACTTTTAACCACATTTGCATTTGAATGTCATTAAAGTAGGGAGCGTGGGCTTTATGTGAACCTTCCAGTGACTGTAGAAATAAAGCAGGTGAGTGGCAGTTTATGTGGTGCTTTCTTAGCGGGTAGTAGCTGTGAAACAGAAGCAACAATGTGTGACACATGTAATGCTGAGCTGCTGAAAGCTGTACTCACAGGCAGACAAAGGCCTGTCTTAGTTTTTATGTGTATCAGAATGGATGACAACGTGCGGAAGCATAGAAGACGAAGAGACTGTAACTACCATGGATCATCAGGTCAAACCATTTTAAGAACTGAATGGGTTGCTCCCAGAGAACATGGCCTTAGAGGAAGTGAGTCAGAGGAATGCAACAAGCGGCTTATGCAGCACCAGCCTATCAACCTGTACTTGGAGGAAACAGCTGCTGCCGGTGTGTTTTCTATAAAATTGCCTTACCATTGACCAACTTGTTTTTCATTGGAACAACTCTGCCTCCAAAAGTGTTTGACAGCTTCAAACTGTGTTTTGCCTCATTCAACTTGAACTGACGACGCTGTTCATAGGGGAGGTGGATGTCTCCGACTCCAGTTTGTTAAGATCTCTTGTGATGCTTAATCTTCAAAGTCCGGTAGCATTGTGTCTGCTGCTATTGCTTTATGTCTATCTGCCATTGCTTTATTAATTACTAATTTGCAGCCTCAAGAAACCTTGAAGCTGGAACTTTTACTGACAGAACAAGTTCCAGATACTTTCCAGAGAAAATCACCTAAGAATAATAATATTTATAATGCAGAGATCACAGAGAAGTTACTCTGGTATTCGGTTAGTAAAGACTTCTGTTGTTCCAGACAGTTATTCACAGTTATTCACTAAACCATGTCCAGCACACAATTCTGATATTGTTCAAGTTGTGTCAGATGTCATAAACTCGTACACTTTCTGTACTATGAAACTCAAATAGCCACAGAGAGTTGCACGCAGCATGTTATATAGTACTAGAAAATGCCCTGACTGCATTCTTTAAGATAAGGCTGTTTTTTGGGTTGTTTTTTTATTTTATTTCTTAATGTCACCAAATCCCATTGAAACATCAAAAGCAGTATCTAACAAATATTTTGTATAACTAACACCTGTTAACTTTCATCTGAAAGATCAACATTGTTATTGAGCACACATTTACTCTGGATAGTTTGTTGGTATGAAGAATATGAGCAATTTAATTCGATAATAATTATCTTCATGTCTACAATGATTGTCTAGTGACATTATGTTTTTTATGTTGTGTTAATGGGATTTTTCAGATGTTTAATTAATATGTGCTAAAAGTAAATACTAAAGAAAAGGGTTTACAATCAAAACTTGCTTGCTTGATAGAAGTGTGTATACCTAAATATTAGCCACGATTACGTCGACTATCAAAATCGTCGACGACTGATTTAATAGTCGACGCGTCGTTTGAAGCTTTGTAAGATCACAAAAGACGCAGGAATAAGTAGCAGGATTTAAGAGTGTAATAATGGACTGAAACAGAAGGTGGCAGCACCGCAGATACAAGGATGCCAGCTGCCGTTAAAGCGCAGCCCTACTCAGTTTCCAACAATGGCGGCAGCTAGTTAGTTTTAATATTACTCTTATTTTTCTTTCTGGGTCACAAAATAAACCTTTAACATATTTTCAAGCGAGAATGTAGCTGTGTAAACCTCAAATATCTGCTCAGTTTATCAAGACACCACATATTTTCAAAAGCGCTCCGACGTTTTTGAAGACGTCTGTTACCCACTAACTCGATAGCGAGCCGGGGGCAAGGCTCACTAGAGCCGTGAGAACACTGGACTCCCGGCAAATGGTCTTCAAAACCACCGCCGTCTTTCGCTGCTCAGGTTAAATATATATAAGTCACGTAGATAACTTAAAAATGTTACTGTTTGGCTTTTTGTAGCATTTTATTTGTTCCTGAGTAAATCGGTTTGGCTGAGATTAAAGTTATAGTTTTTACACAGCTGAATAAACATCAAGCAGACAGCTGATTATCAGAAGTGTGAGATGCTCGAGAATATACTCCGGTGTCCTGTTATATTTTAGATAGCAAGAAGTTAAACTTCACCGAAACAATCTGCAAATTTTATTAAAATTTAATAAACTATCATCTTGTCTTTATTTTTAGTTAGCACATACCTTAAACACTTCAAGCTGTAAGCTAATGATAGTTATATAAGAGCAGATGCAACTTTGTTAAGAGTTGACAGAAATCTCTTGTCATGTTTTAACTCAAGGATACTCCTTGGCCACACTGGCATACCCTCCCCCCTTTAGCACTGATTTCTAACATGATGAACAACATAAGCTTACAGAGATCCACATTATGAGGCAGTCTCACAACCTTGATATGAATTTGCATGCTATCTAGGACCCCTTTTTTTTGTTTTTTCACTGCCTATCTTAGCTGGCATGGGGTAAGAACTGTGCTTGGGGTAACTAGCTCAGTGTACTATGTAGTATAATGAAAGATGGACCCAGTGTGTCATAGCATGTGATAGTGTGACGTCCCTGAATGCTGCCTAGAGTCACTATGTGATATGGCGGGACAGAATGGGTGTCTTAAGAGTATTTGGTTTAGCATAATGCCTACTTCTTTCACACCATTGTTCTATGTGACATAGGACTGACATTTCAGCTGTTGTGATTTGGTGCTATATAAATTTTAAAAAATGTATTCCCTCCATGAATCGAAACCTTGGTGGAGGGGTTTGTGTGCCCCAGGGTTCACAGGAGCTATGTTGTCGGGCTTTTGCACCCTGGTAGGGTCACCCATGGCAAACTGATCCTGGGTGAGGGACCAGACAAAGACTAATTCAAAATACCCCTATAAGTAGAACATTGACGGAACCGTTCACGCTGCCAGGATAGAGTTACCAGGGCCTCGCCCTGGAGCCAGGACAGGAGAGGGTGCCAAAGGGTAAGCGTGTGGTGCTGGTGGGCACAGCCCTAAAGGGACATGGGTCCCATCCTGAAGGCCCACCACCCACAGGGGGTCAGGTGCAATGTTTGTTGAGCAGAGGCCCTGGCGAACATCCCTGACTACCAAAACTAGTGATTGGGACATGGTGAGTTGGATCAGGTGGTGTGGGAGGATGCTGGACAGACCTGGCACACCTAAGTATATAGTGACACTACTCTAGGAATGCCTGGCAGAGGCCCCAGTCCCCAAGATCTTTTCTAGGTGTAGAATTGGAAAGGAGGTTTACCCTAATTGGAGAAGTTTAAGTATCTCAAAGTATTGTTTATGACTACATCTGACTACAATGTCTTCTGGGTGTTTTTTTAAATCGACCACAGTCATTTTATTTTTTCACAGTGGTAAGGTTATGTATATTTTCAGCAGGTAGTACGTGGAACCAAAGGGTACATATCTCTGTACTGAGGCAGAGTAGTAAGCCTAAGCTGGATAAATCACAAAACATTCCTTCAAAATGGTTGTTAATTACACACTACATTCTTCTGCAGACTCCAGGGGTTTGTGAAATATGAGTGAGAGATACAGACAGACAGCAGTGGGGGGGGGGGGGGGGGGGGGGGGGGGGGGGGAGATTGGTAGAGGCTAGACAGAAACTAAGAGATGAAAGAGAAACTTTGTGGTAACTGGTTCAGATAAAAGCTTAAAATCTATCCTTAGTCCTATAAGATGAAGTAAGTGATGGACCAACATAAACCCACATACAGGATGATACTGATACAGATTCAGTGAGAGAGTGAGGGAAATACACTGTTAATTCACCACATCTATTTCAGAATTTAGGGTCATTTACAGTTTCTATGTTACAGATCAGTGTAAACCATAAACTCATTTAAAAGATAACAGAAACAGCAATATTTGACTTGCTTTTACATCCCTACTTCTATTCTCAATTTGTCAAGATTTCCTGGAGTGAAAATTAATACCAGAAACACAACTTGCACTGTTTCTGTTCAGTCAGATGGAAAATCTAGTGCTCAGCATGAACAAGTGTAGTAATATAAGCATGAGATGTTGTGTAATGACCTCTGCAGGAAACATACTCTAAACCCACTCCTGAGTAAGACCACTTTGTTATGTAAAAAACTGGCATGTTAACACAGCTTTAGACTTTGGTTGGAAAATTTAAATTTCAAAACCTCCACTCATCAGTCTATTGGTGAAGAAAATAGCAGGATGTGCATTAGTGTTCATTTCAAGTTTTATACTTCTACCTAATTAACAGAAATGTTCACGTTTCATTATACAAACCAATTTTTAAACCATGTGTCAACTTTAATAATTCTTTTTCACTTACTGCAACCGATAAGTTACCACTTATTACCTCTAGTATAGACATCAAACAATTGGTCAACTGTCCACACAGAAGGTCAAAAATACATAATTAAAGAAAATGTTTCTTGAGCACATGAGGAGACAGAAGATAAACATTATTAATTGAATACATCAGATTTAAAAACAGGCGTTATTGTGATGTGGACTTTTCAAAGCTCCACCATGCCAACATCTGAGGTCTAAAGAGGCAAAAACAGGCCAAGAAACGGAAAAATAAAGTTGTTCAAAGAGGAAAGATAAGAACAGCATGGAAAAATTTGACAGCATATGCCAAAAATGCTCTGGCAAACATGTGCAAACATGTGCCAGTAGCAAATATAAGGCCAAATGCGGGGTGGTAGCTAAAATATGTTTTTTTGAATAAAACCCACACAGAATTCTCATTCTCAATCTCCTTTTCAGCTCAGCTCTACAGTGTTTCAGCATCTTTCAGCTCACTCCTTTTCATTTTTAACACAAACTAGAGATGGGACGATGCCACTTTTTTTTATGTCCGATACCAATACCGATATCATAAATTTGGATATCTGCCGATACTGACATGAATCCGATATAGTGTATTTTTTAATCAATAAAACTGTTTTTTTTATATCTTGCTGCATTTTGTATAAGTTCATACTCAAATTTAAAAAAACAAACAAAAAAGCAAACAAACACTAAAGCTATTCTGTTAAACCTGTATGCAAAAAATACACTGCACCCAAAATATTTCATAGTTCAGCAAGCAAGCTAGTTTGCATCTCTTTCGTCCACTTTTGTCTGTACGCAACGTTACTCTCCACCTCGCCTCTCTCTCTTGCACTGAACACAACTCCCCCTCCCCCATCGCTTCACCTGCAGGCAACAACAAGATGGACACGGCAGCTATCAAAGAGGAGCTGGTCGGTAAAAAGAAAACATTTGGAGGTTACCATTTTAGTGCTGTTAGCATTAATCTCGTTAAAATGACGTTAATGCCATAATGCGGCGAATCACCATTAACGAGTTACCACGGATCGCCCCGTGCCTGGGGCTGGATGGCGTCACTCGAGGCTGTCAGTTTCACAGTAGTCTTTGTTCTTTGTTATTATGCTCAGCGTCTTTAGTTTACATTTTGACTGCACAATTGTGAGCTTTTTGTTATGCACAAAAACAACATTTTTTTATTTATTTATGGATCATTATTTTAATAAATGCTGATAATTTATTTCTGAGTAATCTTTCATGTACATCTACACTGAATGTTACTACAGAGATGTGTGAGATCTGGGACACAGCTTTGATAAGAACTCTCTTTTTGTTCTTACTTTATGGCTAAAAAAAAAAAATCGAGATATATATCGTATATCACCATCCAGCTAAAGAATATTGAGATATGAATTTTGGGCCATATCGCCCAGCCCTAATACGGAGCTAATAAACTTAAACCCTACACCTTCCACCCTATTCTGGTATTTTAAAGAGTAAAGAAATATTAAACAACCTAACTAATAGGGTTGCCAACTCCCAGCAAAAAAAAAAAATAGGGAACCACCCCCCGCCTCGTGATGCTTAATCGACGTAGTCAACTTTAATTTAATGCACGTGTAAAAAAAATTAAATAAATAAATAAATAAATAAAAATACACAGAAATCAATTATTTTTCTACAATAATTACATAGATTCAACATCTTTCTTCAACAGAATTGCAGACTGCACAGATGGTTCCCAAAGGAAAAAGTACTATAGCTGACTAGGGTATATTAGACTTAACAGTTACTATATACAGTAACGGACACACATTTTACATCAGATTAAAACTTTGGGTGTAAGATTCAGATAATTATTTATTAAAAGCTAGACATTTTAAATGAGAATAAGAAAGAAAAGTATTTCTTTGTGCCCCCCTTTTGCCCCCCCTGGCAAAACTTTGCTAGATCCGCCCCTGCACAGTTACCAGCTATCAGCTACGTAGAAAAGGATCCTGGTGTAGAATTTATTTAATATTACTTTCTAACAACAGCTTATCAAGCTTAAACGTGCTGCTGTTGTTTAGCCGCTGGCTTCCTCTTTCAGGCACAAAGTGGGCAATAAACAAACAAAAGAGACGGAGTCATGAAAAGCCGATTAGCTGATCAGTGATCAGTTTCATGATTGAAGTAGCAACAGGAGAGGGAGAGAGAGAGAGAGAGGCAGTCGCTCCATATATCAGTTGTTAAGCTTAATGTGGGAATGCTTTACAAACATTCAGAGATGAACTTACACACTTCCTTTACTTCTCTCTGGGATAACTTTTTCTGAGATGAAATGCCGGTTTGGTGGCGAGGCTCCAAATACTCAACCAGACCACTGGGAGGTCTCACGCGCCACAGCCGCTCTATCACTAACGCATACTGCTCCAACGTGCTAAGGTTATGAGCTGAGTTACACAATGTCGCAGGTTTTCTAAGGTGCTTTAGTGATATTTAATGGATCGGATTAATTTTTTTATTTCTCTCCTATATCAGATCCAGTAATTTAGGTCAGTATCGGACAGATACCAATACGTAATATCGGATCGGCCCATCTCTAACACAAACATATGACTTTGACACCCACAATGCCATTGTCTGGGCTCATCCTGTGGTTACTTTTTCAATATTTAACAAAAAAATCTTTTTATTTATTGATATATTAGCCAAACTTGTCAGCATTCATAGTGGCAGTATGAATAGCCATTCATGTAAACTTACAACTACATTACTACAACATCTATGAAAACACTGATCTTTCCAACTTCAAGAGTTACGCACAATCTGTGGCCCTGCTCATAATAGTCAGCTCTTCGATGATGACTGACTTATACCTTAGCAATGCTGCCAAACCAGCAGTCTTTCACCTTCTTTCAAAACACAGAAATAAAGGAGAGGATCTTCAGACACCCACCAGATTTAGATTTAATGTGAATTCAAAAAAGGCAAACAAGCATGAGTGTGCCCACATGTCAAAGCCTTCTCAGTTAGAATGATTTGAATTACAAATCTCTTCACAAATGTAGCTCAACTTCTGACGACGGGATTAATTGTACATATGAATACAAAGCATTTTACTGTATCTTAAAAATCTCCGCATCTTAGTTTGGCTCTGATTTTTTGCTTACCTGTATTATTAAATCTTCACTATAAGTTAACCTGTGGCTCTGACTGTCACACATGTCTGGGGTTGTCCCGTATTGTTGCTATAACAATGATATCACAATGACACTTAAAATAGTTTATCAGTATTATCGTGGACAATATGCTATAGTACAGCTCTAGCCTCTTCCAGGCAGAGCAGCAACTATTATAAGATGTTGGAACAGAGGTGGTAACTGACTGAAACTCTGTCTGATTTACAGTAACAATACCTAAACCTCAAGACAATCAAAGAGCTTTTGCGAGTTCCTCTGGAAGGATCCACTGAGTCTTTGAATGTGCCACTGTCTACCTGAGTGGTTAAAGTTGTAACAGTCTCTGGCCTGCCTCCTCTTATCAGAGGGCCTTTGAAGTCCACTGTGGCAGGGGTGGAGCAGTGGGTTCAGGGTGTAGTGTCAGGGGAGGCTAATACACATAGTTGACCTTTATCATCTGATCACATCTCCCCATTTGAGCATCTGCAACAGGTTTCCAGCTGTCTTCTCAGCTGCTGCAGAAACTGTTCAAAACAAAAAAACAAAAAACAAAAAAAACAAACAAAAAAAACCCTCAACATGTAATAAAGGACCTATGTGTGCATGGGTAATTTATTGACACATTGGTGCCAAAACCCAAGCTGCAGTGTGGTGGACCTGCAATCAGCCAGCTGAGGCGCAGGCCCAGATGGTGGCCGAGCTGACATGCAGCAGGAGCAGGCTGCAGCGGTTTGCCACCAGTTTGAACAGCTGCAGGAGTATGAGCCCTGAACAAAGGTGTTGGACAGTTGGGTTGCTTAGGCTGGTCGCTGGCGCCACTGCAGTTCACACCGGGCCCACCAGTATGCCTCGGCGGAAGGAGATGACCTCCAAAAAATGAAAGTCAAAACGTTCTGGACCTAATCACCGCCTCACTGACCAGTCAGAAAAATAATTGACAGATTAGTTGACTACCAAGATAATCTTTAATTGCACCCTTACTTAATATAAAAGCAACTGAATGCCTTCTAGCCAGAACCACACGGTGAGAGTAGTTCCACTGAAAGTCTCAGTAAAAACTAATTTCAATGTGCTAACATTTAGCACGCTGTAAATTAATGCCCAGTATGCTGCCAGTAACAACAAATTTGGCCTTTAATGTGTTTGTTAAAAGTCCCTAGCACGTGCAGTATTTCAATTTGTGGTTAAAAAAAAACAAACAAAAAACAAACGTTCATCTGTTATTCCAGGAGTGGGTTTGTGTAATGTGTTATTATTACCCTGCAACACTATTTATATTCTGAAATTGTTTTTGTGATCAGTAGGTTGATAGGGTTTAACTTAAAATATATATATAAAGCTATCAAGCAAAAAAAATAAAGTTAAAATCTTGTGGGCCAATGAAAACGTGGAGGAGAGGTAAAAACAAAGAGGAGCTAACTGGAAACTGGTAAAGATAAATGACAACAAGATTCACTGGACAGGCCCACTGGGAATCCTTCCTTCAAGACCAAGCCAAATGTAGTAAGTCAAATGAATCAGGGAAGGATGATACACAAGTGTGCATTATAATGTCTCACACACAGACACACACACACACACATGCACACGCACACACGCACATTCCTTGCAAGGAGTTAAACATGTTTTTTCTTCTAGATCACATCTTAGAACACGTGTCAAACTTAAGGCCTGCCAGCAAAATGTGGCCCATGAGAGCATGTGCATGATTGTCTTAAAATACGTTTACTATATGGTGTTTAAAAGCGCACACTGACTATAAACTACATCTCCCAAAATGCATTTGGATTGTTTGAACCCCAATGCCCCCGGTAGCAGGGGCAAGAGGGAGAACTTCTAGTTTGACGTGATGTACCGCCAGATCTGATTTTTAAAATACAGATGTGTATGGTATCCACAGAAACATTAGAATCTCAGCTAAAAGCTCATAAAGCCATTTCAGCGACCACCAAACAGCAAAAACAGCAAACAATTAAAGAGCAGGTAAACAGATTCTGCAAAAAGATCTTACTTTGGCTGTCTTGCTGCCGATAAAATTGCACTTCCTTCACGGCTCTACCTCTCAGGAAAGTTTATGTTTTTCACTTTCTACAACAGAAATCTGTTTGTTTTATGACTACAGCTAAAAAAGAACAATATCAACAAAAAAATTGAAAGTTTGAGCAATGACCTACCAGAAGTTTAAGAGCTTTTTCTTTAACATGTAGAAAAACAGTTAAATAGGCCATTTGTTTACACTCACATAAGAGGAGTTTCACTTGTCTGGTCTGCTTAAGATCAAATCGGGCTGTATGTGGCCCACAGTGTACAATGAGTTTGACACCCCTGTCTTAGAAGAAAAGATACCTAGTAGGGAGCGCTCCAATAGAGGCTCCAATATTCATTACGCTTCACAGCTTAATATATAAATCCCATGGATGAGCTCCAAAGCAATGTGTAAAACTGTAGGAAACAACAGCAGTCCTTTTTCTGTAGGTTCAGTGGGCACTGCAAAGTTGCACATGAACATGAACTAGTTCTCCATCTGGTGAAGGTTCAACTTAAAGTAACCCATGGCAAGTTTCCAGAAAATAATAAGAAGTAGCAGTGCCAGCTGCAGTCCAGCACTGTGGAGTTGGAGTTTGCCTCACTGACAACAGCTGAATGACTTTAAGGACTGCCACCCGAGCAGCATTGTCAGCCTCAAGGAAACAGGAGAAAGGAAGAGCTTGGGGTAATTTACTTGGACAACATTGCTCAGTTAAAGTCTGAGCAATCAAAAATCTGATTATGTTAAATTTGGTGCTTAGCAGCAACTAGCAAGGGAAAGAAAACGCAAGAAGCCAGTCTGTCTTGAAAAGGTTGACAGCAGGGATGACTTGGTGAAACTTCTCAGAGTAACAGCCAGAGCTACAAGAGAAACTCATCATTGCAGCTTACAATACCCTGAGATCACATGACTTCATGCCACTGCTCAGCATTTATCTCTGCCACCTCACCCTCATCAGACACAGTGAAAGGCCCCCCACCCAGACCCACACACACAAACACCCTTGACCCCTGTGACACCTGCCTCCATTGGCTCTTTTCTGTGGCTAATTTGAAAATACCTCTTCCTAATCCCTACAGCTACCCACCCCTGCTGCCCTGAAAAATGTTCCCTTCCTCTCCTCCAGTTCCTCTGTTCATTCAGTTCAATCTGTGTTGCTGGCAGCTTTTTGGTGGTGTATTAGTCCAACTATTGCTGTAACACTCAACAGGTATGTATGTATGGTCAAGGGCGATCATGGCTCAAGAGTTGGCAGTTCGTCTTATAATCGGAAGGTTGCCGGTTCGAGCCCCGGCTCGGACAGTTTCGGTCGTTGTGTCCTTGGACAAGACACTTCACCTGCCACCTAGTGGTGATGGCCAGAGGGGCTGATGGCGCGATATGGCAGCCTCGCTTCTGTCAGTCTGCCCCAGGGCAGCTGTGGCTACAACTGTAGCTGCCTCCACCAGTGTGTGAATGTGAGAGTGAATGAATAGTGGCATTGTAAAGCGCTTTGAGGGTTTCGAAAAGCGTTATATAAATGCAATCCATTATTATTATAATAGCAATTTAACACAAGCCAGTTAAGATCCTCTATGTAAAAAAAAAAAAAAGATGCTGGTTCATGAACCAATGCATGAAATCAGTGTTTCTGTGTTCCTTGACCTCTCAGATCTAGACGCTTGGCAGAAAAAGACTAAATCAAACTGAGGAGCCAGGCTTCTCATTCTGATCACTATTACTAACGCCTTTTGTTTTCTCTTGTCTTTATCCAAAGACTGAAACTTGGAATGAAAACAGAGATAACTGAGAAAATAAAAAAATGGATGTCAGGATTTTGTGGAACTGAAAAACATTTGGAAGAATGTACACCGGTAGCAAATGAAATACATCCAGGCTTTTATCTGCTAATGGACCCTACTCATCCCAGAATGTAATTAAGTGTTTTTTATTAGCCCTGCCTGTCTAACTGTCTGACTACCAATTTTAAAACTAAGAACCTGTTCCATGATAACCAATGGTACTGAGATGAGGGGGAAAAAGTGTTGAGTCAAGATGGAATGAACTATATACACTGATCACGCACATTATGACCACCTGCCTAATACTGTGTTGGTCCCCGTTTTGCTGGCAAAATCTCTCTGACCCATTAAGGTATGGACTCCACAAGACGTCTGAAGGTGTGCTGCGGTACCTGGGACCAAGATGTTAGCAACAGATCATTGAACTCCTGCCAGGTGGGGCCCCCATTGATCGGACTTGTTTCTCCAGCACATCCCACGGATGCTCGATTAAATGTCTATGGGATCCAATCGATATCTGTGGAATCTGGGGAATTTTTGGTTTGTGGCAGGACACGCTATCCTGATGAAAGAGGCCATAGCCATCGGAAAATACTGTTTTCATGAAAGGGTGTCCATGGTGTGGAACAATGTTTAGGTAGGTGGTACATTTCAAAGTAACAGCCACAAAACCCAAGATTTCTCAGCTGAACGTAGCCCAAAATATCACACTGCCTCCACTGTTGCTTTCGGTTGTGGACAGAGGTCAGCATGGGACCGGTCTGCCACTGTGCGGTCCCATACGCAACAAACTACAATGCACTGGGTATTCTGACACCTTTCTATCAGAACCAGCATGAAGTTTGTCAAATCAATTGGACTGGCCCACACAAGCCAGCCTTCACCCCCACATGAAATCAATGAGCCTTGTCCCTGTCGCTGGTTCACTACTGTTTGCCACTGTCCCTTCCTGTTAACATAGCCCACCCACAAATAGATGAAGAGATCATTTGTGTTTCAAAAAAACTTGAATATTCTTGTCCATTCAGTTACTTGTGCAAATAAATTCTCTGCAATATGCAAAGACTTCAACTTGATTTAGAAATAAAAGTGAACTTTTAGGCTAAACAAACAATATCCCACATACCGTAGAAGAGAAGAAGCTACTTTTGGCTGCTCACAAGAGGTCACCACAGTGGGTTGCTCCCTGAGTTTGGGATTTGGCAGAAGTTTATGTTGGATATAGATAGTTGTCAACAGAAAAACAGCTGTACCAGCGTGAACAGCTGGGATAGTTAGTATTGGTGTTAACTCTTATGATGAGCAGTTATTTCCTTTAAGAGACCAGTAAATAAAGTTACATGTGAGACTGACATTATTGACTCCTCTAAGCTTTCACTTAATATTCTAGGTCTCTTAAATACTAATACTAAACTAGTCAAAGTCTGAATGGCTGCAAATCATAAACTTGCTTTTCTCCTGATTTTTGATCCCAGAATCTTTAAGAAAACAGGGGCAAGAGAAGACAGAGAGAGATCACCAGTCCATCTTTCATCCATACTAACTTTCAGTTGGACAACAGCGGGAATATTTCATAGTCTTTGGAAGTCCACTCCCACCCTAGCTTAAAACACAGTTAAAGAATGCAACAACAAGGTTTTCTTTCTATATTTACTCTCGATTTTACTTTTTAGATATTGCTGTATTGTTCGGATACACATCTTCATGCATGAGTGACACATGTGTAGAGTTCTGTCTATTCTAAACTAACAAAATGTCAGTGAAGACAACTGTCTGCATTCTTAAGCAACAGGAACCAGAGTCACATAGGGAACCCTGCACCTCATTCCTGATCCCTTCATGAACGCAAAATGAATGAGATATTCAGCTGATCACGTTAATCCCTAAATATCCACAGCGTGAACAAAGTTGATAATATACTGTGATTCAGTGGGAACGCCATCTCTGAGTCACTGGACGTTGACTGCATCAGCTGAAACTTTACCGTAAGCAGAGACGTGCGCTCCTTTCAAACAGCTTCACACTCACCGGCTCATCCAGCTGCTCCTGCTCGTAGTATTCATAATAGTCGTTGTGACTCAATGCGCTGCCGAGCGTGGTGTTGAGAAGGTATGCCAGTAAAAGAGAAAATCCTCGTAAGTGCATGTTTATATGAGCAACTCCTGAAGTGTTTATGATCCGAGAATCGTAAAAAATGTGGAATTTAAAAAAAAAGAAAGCTCCGCAGTATCTGCGCTCCCCTCTTTCTGTCGCTGAAAACACACGCTCGCTCGCTCTCGCTCTCCTTTGTCTTCTTGGCAAGGTCCAGCACTTTCTCCTTGGAGGGCCTGTGTGTGTGTGTGTGTGTGTGTGTGTGTGTGTGTGTGTGTGTGTGTG
>NW_024582940.1:265259-269116 GCF_018398535.1 Haplochromis burtoni
TGTGTGTGTGTGTGTGTGTGTGTGAACCCCGCTGTGGATGAAAGCCCGGTCACATGGAAACTGATAAATCCGGAGGGTCAACAGAGGCTGTCCCGGCAATTAAGAACGCCAAGGCGCACAATTACAGGAAAGTAGGCTGCCTTCAAAGTAAGAGCATACAAGTAACCACGTCTCTGGAAAAACAGCTCAGAGGATGGCAACAGTAATCGATCATTTCTACTGACCTCTGTCACCAGTTGACAGAAACTGCATCAACAGTTTGTTTTTGTTTGGTTTTTAGTTCTTTTGTAGAATGCTATATAATACAAATAAGTTATATGTGTAGAATAGTACTGAAGAACGGAAGAACAGCCCTTTATTGTTATTGTACGTGTACGACGAAATTATGGACAGAGTCACAGCTGAAACTCTTACTCCAAAAATAAAACATTAGCATATTCATTCTTTCATGGTTGTTGTGGTGCTATCACGGTTAAACTTTATGATTTGATGGGAAAAAGTTGTTTTGCAAGCTTTTGATAACTAATTTAGTCTCAAGATTTGACAATATTTACTATAATTTAAGAATGGGTTTCTGCAGTAATGCAGTATTTTGCAGTTGTTCGTGGGAAAATCAAAATGACACCAAAAAAGTAAGATGCATTTATGGTAATTTCACTGCATTCAATAACAGTGAGATAGCACAGGTTTGAATGTATTTTACAAGTTGGGTTTTGAATAACCTAACTTCAGCAATCAGGTATGTGGTCAACACAAAGTAGGAATGTTTCTATGTTTCTCTCCCCAGTGGGGATATAAATAATTTAGCAGAGGCAGGGATCTAATTTTTTAATGTTTCATTTTCAGGGCTATTCATTTTTAATGCTCTTAACTTTCTGCCTTGACCAAAAGTTAATAAAGGTTTATCTTATCTCTTATTAACCATTTTGCCCTTAAATTGAAAGAAAACAAAGGAAAAATATGTGCCATAACTTATTAATGCTACAACACATTTTGATGAGGAACTGAAACTGAAGGTCACATAAACATTATATACTGTTGGACTGCAGGTCATTGACCCTGGTGGCCTGTCAAACTAACCAGCTACCTTTTAAACTGGCTCATTCATCATCACACTTTTTTCTTATTTTTTTCTAAATGACATATTACATTAATATGTCATTTATGCCATCAATTATGTTGATGCAATATATGTCTTCAATCCTACATCACCCACGTCTGAACAAAACAGAGTATCATTGTTCCGGGCATTCTAGAGTGAATTCATGCATGCGTTGCATTTAATGAAGCCATTTACAATTGTACACCTCAGCATTCTGTTGGTACTTATAAAGATGCAATTATTATTCCTTGTGTGTGTTGAGCTTGGCAGAGCCTCAGTGTTATCACAGCTGCATGCAAAACCTACAAAATCATTCATCTGCAAACTTTTTAATAGTCTGTAGGTCCATGGTAAGACTACTGCCACAAAAACCTAGCAGGACAAAGACTTCTCTGCTTATTGTCAATGATGGACACCAAATGATTTAGGAAGCAAGTCGATATATCGTATATCATTTAATATTGTATAATGACTTCAAAAATGTGCTTTGAGTGGTCAACAGTCCCATTATATTAAACTAGTTGCTGGTGTTTATGCTGGTCTGTGGTCTCCTTTGCTGCTGTTGTGGTGTGGCTGGTGGCCTTTGAAGACTGGTTTTCTGTGTATCTTTAACTGTGTCTCTTTGACAATGCACTGGCCCCACCCCTGAGTGGGATCTTCTGTGGGTGTCATCCTTCCTACACCTGCTTCATATTTTCCTGCTTCCAGTCATTCAGTCAAGACTGTAAATGTTTGACTGAATCCAAACTTTGCACGCTCTCAAAGTAAGCACTCACCTGTTCCCTGACCTGCCCACTCTTACTCTGGATCATTCATAGATTTGTGTTCAGTCAAAAGCTGCACAAGCACTCTCTCCATGCCTTTGTAAGCCAGCTATTTAAGAAAGACCAACTCAGTAAATTCCCCCCGCCTCTGTTTGCACCTTATCACCGCTGGATATTTGCTAACTCTCTGTGTCTTTTGGCAGAGCTCCTGTGCATCATTCTTTGGATCTGTGGAATATCCCCTGTATCAGCCCACTAACTTTCAGCCAGCGCACAGTAAATAAACATTTAAAATCTATCCACTGCTTTCTGAGTCTGGTCACTGGGTGTGTAATTAGCTTCATTATAATAGATGCAGATCTACCTTTTAATAGATTGGTGCATTATCAATTTAGTGGTTGATATTTTTTCCTCATTTATGGCCACAAGCGGTGAGTAGCTATTTTCAAAGCGTTGATAATAAGATTCTCCTGAACGGTTTCTGGATTAAGGCTTTAAAAAAGCTCATAACAGAACCACTGCTCCTCAGCATCAAAAAGACCTAGCTGTGGTGGGTCAGGTGTCTGAATAGGGTGCCTCTTAGGTGAGTAGGTATTTAAAGTTTATGAGAAAAATAGAGCCAGGCATTGTAGTTTTGATGTACTGTTTTTCCAAAAGCACTTATCAACCAACTCAAACTCTTAAGGTGGCTGGGTCATTATGGAAAAAATAATTTATAACCCTAGTTGTTAGTTATGTTAAAAGTAATGCAGTGAATTACTTGATTTAAAAAATAATTGATTATATCTGCAGAAGTGTAGAGTCCACAGTGAACAAAATGAGCTGCTTCAAATTTGGCGAATAGCATTGACAGATAGAGTGACATTTATTATACAGGCCTCAGGCTCTAGGCCCAAAAATGACATATACACAGAGACACAGAAGCACATATACACACATACTTAAAACTCTGGTGAAGGGTAAAGGCAGTACTGTGCAGGAGGTCTGTCTCCATGTTGAAGTCTAGCCAAGATTCTTTTATAGTGTGCGTGTGTGTGTGTGTGTGTGTGTGTGTGTGTGTGTGTGTGTGTGTGTGTGTGTGAGAGAGAGAGAGAGAGAGGCCACTCTACAGACATTTAGGGGATATGAAATACTTCAGCATGGCCAGCATTCCAAAGTATTGCGAGACACACCGCAGACTAGAGTCATACGAAGCAACAGTTAGCTGGGGTCAAAACTGAGACAGAAATACAGACTCCTGCATATGCATATTTATAAGTACGCTTTGTTTTAGATCAATGCATGCAAAACTTCCTCCACCGAGGTCCAGGGTCATGTTCCTTCTCACCAGGTGGACGTCTCACAGATGGGTAGTGAAACTAAAGGCCTGGTTGTCCCACTCTCCCAAAGATTCCCTGTCCCAAAAGGAATTGGTTTCTCACATCTGTCTCTGTGGACTCCTGGTTGGTACCTGTCATTGGCTTGGATAAAGGCCCACTACATGTGCGCCAGCAAGGAGCAAATCTCCCAAACCTGCAGCCTTTGACATTGTGACAGTGTGTGGTTTGTATCTCCCCATTTAAGTTGGATGCTGGAGCCTGATGGGAGAGCCGTGTGTTGTGAGGGGTTGATGAGGGCAGCTGAAAAGCTGGGCAAACTCGAAGTCCAAGCAACACTGTGAATAAAAAAACACTCGGCTTGCAACACTGTGCTTCTCTGGCTATTCCAGTCTACATGCCAAATATTCTTGAGCAAGATGGTAACCCCGAATTGCTCTCTGCTGCATTCATTAGAGTATGAATGTGTGTGAATGTTAGATAGAGAGCACTTGCCAAGAAAAAAAAAAAAGCTTGTATGACCGAGTGTGAATGGGTGAATGAAGCATGTGTGCTTAGGTAGCGTAGAAAGCACTATATACAGGGAGTGCAGAATTATTAGGCAAATGAGTATTTTGTCCACATCATCCTCTTCATGCATGTTGTCTTACTCCAAGCTGTATAGGCTCGAAAGCC
>NW_024582940.1:297660-299437 GCF_018398535.1 Haplochromis burtoni
GCTTCTATCCCCAAGCCATCCGTGCCCTAAACACACACACACCCGCCCTCTCACATCATCTATAATTGGCTGAGACAGGACTCTTCCAGACACTAAACCAAGGCACAATGTACATTTAAATTCCTTTAATTCCTTTAACTGAAACACAGGGCTTAAATACATAGAGGGAGCAATCAGGGAATGAGTAACAAGAGGGAAACACAGCTGGGGCAAATCAGGCTTAACAAAACAGGGGAAGCAAAACCAGATACATTAACATCAGACATGGACCTTCAAAATAAAACAGGAAACAACACAGACTGAACTAAAGACACAGATTCACACGCAGGCACTGCAACAGAGGGAACCGAGACGTAAACCATAGGAAAGAACACAGGCAAAAACCAAAAACTAGAAATGATAAATAATATAATAAACTCAACCCCGCCCCTTCCCCCAAAAGGTCTGGCCAAAACAAACTAAACATAAGGAGCCAGAAACAAAAAAAAGCGCAAACACTGGAGCCCGGAAAACAACAGAACAAAAACAGGCTCACGACAGGCACAGGCGGCCAGGAAAAACAGTTTCTACAAAGTTCAGGGGGCCGGCCCGGAGGTTGACAGCACAACAGTCCAAACAGTTCAGGTCCGGAGGCCAGCCAATGGCCTGTAAGGTGGCCGGACAGGGCGAGGATGTGCAGGCTGGACAGGGCAAGGGGAGGCAGAACTAGACGGCATGGAGACCTCAGGCGCAGACGAAGCAAGACGGGGTGAGGCAGGACCAGGCGACGCTGAAGGCGAAGACAGGGAGGCTGGACTAGGCGATGCAGAGGCTGAAGCAGAGGCTGCTGCAGGCGAGGATGACGAGGCTGAAGCTGGACCAGGCGAAGCTGAAGCTGTAGCTGAAGCTGGACCAGGCGAAGCTGAAGACTCGGAGGCAGGACCAGGCGAAGCTGAAGACTCGGAGATGGGACCAAGCGAAGCTGAAGACTTGGAGGCGGACCAGGCGAGGATGAAGACTCGGAGGCGGGACCAGACGAGGATGAAGACTCAGAGGCGGGACCAAACGAGGATGAGGACTCGGAGGCGGGACCAAACGAGGATGTAGACTCGGAGGCGGGACAAGACAAGGATGAAGACACGCAGGCTGGACTAGACGAGGATGAAGACTCGGAGGCTGGACCAGACGAGGATGGCACTGCAGGCGACGGTGTGGGAGCCGCAAGTGGTGGCGCTGCAGGCGAGGCAGGTTGCTGGACGGGCCCCTCGGATCCTCCAGCGGAGGCAGGCTGCTGGACAGGCCCCACGGACCCTCCAGTGGAGGAAGGAGGCTGGATGGGCCCCTCGGACCCTCCAGCGGAGGCGGAAGGCTGAAAGGGCCCCTCGGACCCTTCAGTGGAGACAAAAGGCTGTACAGGCTCCTCGGACCCTTCAGCGAGGACGGAGGATGGCTGTCGCGGTTCTCCAGAACCCCCCGCGGGAATAACAGACAGCAAGATGAGCCCGTCGGACCCTCCAGCGGGAACAGGCGGCTGAAGCAGTTCCTCGGACCCTCCCGCAGAGACAGAAGACGGCTGGAGCGGTTCTCCAGAACCCCCAGCAGGAACAACGGGTGGCAGAACAGATGATTGAGGAGAGGAGTGACGGTGGCGTTGTTTCCTTCTGGATGAGGGAACAGGAACCGGTGGAGAAATGGAGACCTCCTCCTGATCCTCCGACCACATAGCCCTGTTGTTAATAATTTTAACAACACTACGTATGACTCTGGATACTGTAGCTCCTGTGAAAACTAAGGTCTC
>NW_024582940.1:301221-321656 GCF_018398535.1 Haplochromis burtoni
TAAATCAGAAGTACCTGACTCCGTGGTATAATTCTCAAACACGTACCCTAAAGCAGATGACTCGTAAGCTGGAGAGGAAATGGCGTGTCACAAATTTAGAGGATCATCATTTAGCCTGGAGAAATAGTTTGCTGCTTTATAAGAAAGCCCTCCGCAAAGCCAGAACATCTTACTATTCATCACTGATTGAAGAAAATAAGAACAACCCCAGGTTTCTCTTCAGCACTGTAGCCAGGCTGACAAAAAGTCAGAGCTCTTTTGAGCCAACCATCCCTTTAACGTTAACTAGTAATGACTTCATGAACTTCTTCACAAATAAAATTTTTATCATTAGAGAAAAAATTACCAATAATCATCCCACAGATGTAATATTATCTACAGCTACTCTTAGTACCATTGATGTTAAGTTAGACTCTTTTTCTCCAATTGATCTTTCTGAGTTAACTTCAATAATTACTTCCTCCAAACCATCAACGTGTCTTTTAGACCCCATTCCTACAAAACTGCTCAAAGAAGTCTCCTGCTGCCAGGAAAAGGCAGGCGAACGGACAGGTGAACAAGGTCCTGGCTGGCGTGTGGAAGGAGAGGAAGTCCGTGGCAGCGTAGAGGCAGGTGGGGAGTGTGTGTCTTGCTGAAGCATTAGTTTTAGTGACTGAAGATTTAGTGAGTGAGAGAGTAAGTTCACCAGCCCTGACTTGCTCTCTCCAGGCAGTTATGGTGTTCTCCAACTTAGTGTCCTTAGCAAACTGAGAAAGCTGAGGGTTATGCCGAATGATGGCATCTACTGCACTTAGCCCTACTACATTTTTCAGAAACAAAAAAATAAATGTGAAGGATTTTTGTGAAACTTTACAAAATTGCTGAAATAGAGAAAAGCCAAATACTAGTGAAATTACACGAATCAGGAAAAGACAAAGAAAATACATACAGCCTGAGAACATAGCACCAACTACTGTATAGTCCAGTAAAGTCACGCGGCATACCTTCAGCAACCACTTTATTAGGTACACTTGTTCCACTGCAATGCAATGCTGGACAGTATTCAAGAAAGTGAGCGATCTAGAGCTGTGCCTGACAAAAGTACAAACTGTTTGATGAGTTGTCAGTTTCAAGTGTGAAGTGCATCAATACAGTAACAAAATATCTTTAGTGGTGAAGCATGTGTAGAAACAGCAAAGGTGTGTGTGAAGACAATAAGAATCCTTGATGTGGGTGAGGAAATGTGTTATTGATTTGAGAACTGCATTAAGAGTCGTGAGAATGACTTTTCTGCTGTGAGCCAGTTGAGCCAAAGCGACATTACATGCTCACAACAAAAGCACTGACTGAGGTGACAAGCTTCTCTGTGATGCTAATAATAAAGTATGACCTACAAGAGTTCTATTCCTATTTCTCTCAAACAATGTCTAAATGACCTTGATAGCCTGCATTCATTTTATTTTTGTACATTCCGGCTTTGTTGTGCAGTGTGCATGTAGAATTGACTGAGCAATTGTCATTTAGTGGGAACTGTGTTCAAGGTTTTCTTTGACTGCACAGATGAATTTTTATTTCAGTTATGATGTGTGCCAACTGTATTGTCCTGTGGCACAATGGGAATAATTGTTTACACAGTGTTATTATAGGAAATATCATAGGACGCAGAGGTCGTATAAGACATATTGATGTTTCATTTGCCATCCACTTGGATTCAGACACAAGCACAATTCTGGTGAGGTGAGTCATGTATAGAGCCAACAATACCAGCTCAAGATGGTGGTTGTAGCTCAGGCGGTAGAGCAGGACATCTACTGATTGGAAGGTTTGCTTCCCCTACTGTGCATGCCAAATATCCTTGGGCAAGATACTAACCCCAAATTGCTCTTTGATGCATCCATCGGAGTATGAATGTGTGTGTGAATGTTAGTTAGAAAGCACTAAGAAAATGTGCTTGTGCGAATAGGGGTGAATGCACAAAGAGTGCTCAGAAGAGTAGAAAAGAACCAGTCCATTTCCCAAATATATTCATGTACATCTAGAAATGTGTGTCAAGTCAAAGGTAGTCCTTTTTTGAGATATTTGAAACTTGGCATTCAGGAAGGTGCAAGGTTCTTTATTTGCCATTTGTGCATAAAACCAGCAGTCAAGGCACATTGGAATTCATCTGCAGAGCTCCCTCAGTCATAGTAAGCATGTTAGAAAAATATAAAGAAATAAAGAAGACAAGACAATACTAATATAAATTGTAAATTATAAATTACACCCCCCTTTACAAGAGGGGGCTCCGGAGGAGCTGGATGGAGTGAGTCCAGCAAACATCTCCCTATTTTATGCTGTATTTAAGTTTCCCTGCTGCCAAGGAATGCTTTGGAAAAGAACAAAAGCTTTTAACACAGTTCTTGGACCACGAGATTTGCTTAATCACAAAGTATCTTTTACTGACACTCTACACCTCATCAGTGAGTCATGTTGGCTCCCCTCCTTGTCAAATGATTTCAGAGTTTAACAGAAAGGTGTACCTGTAGTTGTAACATGTCAGTGTTTTTTTTTAAATAAAGTAAATATGGAAAAACAAATATCATATATAAGTTAAAGCATTTAATTTTGGTAAGAGGCTTAAAGCCTCTCTTAAATGTAATGTATTTTGTTTTCATAGCTCAGTCACATTAAAGAGTGTTGTAGTGCCACCCAGTGGTCTTACCTGTACTTACACCCTGTGCCAACTTCCTTTGTGCAGCTTACTGTGTGTTCATCAAGAGATATTTTTTATATTTTCAGCTGATGTTTTAGTATTAAAAACATAATAGTTGCAAAAAAGAACAGAATTATCTCCTAACCTTATTTTACTAAACAAGCAAACAAACAATGATGACAAAAGCCACAAGAGCTACAGTTCTCAAAACAAAAACAGGTATCCATTAAAGTGATATACACATTAATATATCAACAATTATGATAGCCAGTTTAATAATTTATATGACTCTGCACTGTGAGTATTTGTGCTTCTGCATATTAGATTTTAAAGCTTTTATACTGTGAGACCATTTAGAGCCAACCTGACTTCTACTTTTTACTTTAGAATTTAAATTGTAGTTTAATACAAAACCCACAGCAAAATACAACCCCACGTGTTACACGAACATGTGGCTGTAGCTGGTCAAATTCAAACATAACCAGCGGATGTAGCAATTCTAACCTTCAAAATAAAATAGAAGAATACGTTAAGATAAGAAAGAATAAGTTAAGAAAGACCACTTTCTTAACTTATTTAAACCTAACTATACAGTACAAATAAGGATACAATTCATACCATATCCATTTTATGACGGCATTCTTAATGGAACTATTATTACAGCAATGGAACAATAAAATAGCATTTTATAAAATGCTATCCCAAAACTAGGTTATCAAATGGGATAAAATGGGGAACGTTTGAATTCCTTAAACCTAAATCGCTAAGAGCCCCCACAAGACTTATTCAATACCCCTGCTTTTAGTATTTACCTTTGAGAAGTTTGCACTAATTTACGTCCGTATGACTTCTCATTGTGTTCCAGTTCGTCGCAATGCTTTTAAACTGAAGGTACGTAACGGATACAGTGTCGCTCATTTCACTGAAGTTAGCTTGCGTGGTTCTCCGGGAGACTTTTTGCAACGTGGTTCTGGAGCTCCACAAGTAATCAGGTAGTAATATCATTAAACTACTCGGTCCACTTTTTATAATATTTGTGTCGAATTTGCTGTGGGAAGTTTTCGTTCTTCATACTGGTTTTTGACTGTAGTACCTCTGTGGGAGTTAAACGGGGCTAACGAATAGCACGTTAGCTATGTTTAGCTTCTGCATGTAAACAGTACACGTGTTTACATAAACAATACACCTATTTACGTGTGCAAACGTGTGTTTGGCTTGGTGTGGCCTGGAGGTTACTTTTGACCGTTGGTCACCTTTGTACTCATGAAACTGACCAGAAACTGACCTGGTGTCATGGTTAGCGCTGTTGACTTTGAATCCAGCGATCCGAGTTCACGTCTCCTGAGACCTCGGCCTCCATAATGCCGTTGTACACGTGCAATGACAATGAAGGGCTGTGTTATATAAGTGGACGTAGTTTTGCAGATAGTTGTTGTTATTATTATGGGTTTTTTTTTTTTATAATTATCTGGGCAAACTAGTCACCTCATAGTGTGTCCGACTAGTTTTGCATTTGGCTAGGGTGTCAGTACTGGTAGCAGCAGGCAATACTTGGAACCTACACAGGTTTCACAGTCCAAATCCTCCATCATGGAACATCAATATGTGTCTTTGCTGTGTCCCCCGGTAACGTCTCAAGAGCATGGAGGAAACTCCAGGAGACAGAGCTAGACAGGGCCGTAGAAGGTCCCTAACTAGTATCTGCTCCTTTGAGGAATGACGAATAATATGAGCACTGCCAGAGCAGTGACCTCCAGCAGGCCACTGGTGTGAATGTCTCTGACCAGATTGTCAGAAACCAGCCTCAAGAGGGTGGCCTCAGGGCCTGACATCCTCAAGTGGGTCCTGTGCTCAGTGTTTAGCACTGTGGAGCCCAGTTGGCATTTGCCATAGAATACAAAAAAAATAATTTGCAGGTCCACTACTGGCACCCTGTGCTTTACCCCCAGCACACGTGACAGACATGAAAGGCTTTGGAGTAGTGATGTGCGATACCACTGATTTCCTTTCCGATCCGATACCAAGTAATATTCAGGGTGGTATCGACGATACTGATCCGATACCGATACTTTGTACAAAAACGTATTTTATTTATTGTATCTCAAATTATAGCGTCATAATGATTACATGACATCAGATTACTTGTTCTTATCACTTAATAATGCAGAGTTCGTCATATAGAAATAAAAAACTGAAGTTGTGCACTATTTGAACACTTTGCCTGCCTGCAGCACTAAAGGACTCTGTGAGAGACGTCTGTCTCGCCCTAGCAGCACCTGTCCCTCTCCTCCTCTTCAGTTCGTCTCAACATACGCGCCTCGTATTCTGTGATATGATTTACTTTGAGGTGTTTGACAAGGTTAGTGATGTTGCCACAGCCATACATGCCAACCCTCCCGATTTTTCCGGGAGAACCCCGGAGCCACCATTCTCCCGAATTTCCACCTGGACAACAAAATTAAAAAACCATATCGCAGAATTCCAGTTTCCAACAATGGCGGCAGCTACTTAGTTTTAATATTACTCTTATTTCTCTTTCTGGGTCGCAAAAAAAAAACTTTTAACATATTTTCAGGTGAGAATGTAGCTGTGTAAACTTCAAATATCTGAGCCGACCGACACATCGTCTTCAAACCCCCGCGGTCTTTCACTACTCGGGTTAAACATGATATATAAGTCACTTTGATAACTTAAAAATGTTATTGTTTGACTTTTTCAGTGTTTTATTTGTTCGTGAGTAAATCGGTTTGGCTGAGATTAAAGTTATTAGATTAGATTAAATTAAATGTAACTTTATTAATCCCTTGGGCGGGTTCTTCTGGGGTTTTCACACAGCTGAATAAACGTCAAACAGAAAAAGTGTGAGACGGTCGAGAGTTTACGCCAGCGCCCGGGTTATATTTTAAATAGCAAGGAGCAGACGGCAGAGTTTCACTCCACCGAGGGAGCTCGTGCCGTACTACCCGGCTTTCTTTAGACCGCGAAGGCCGGGTCCTCAGGTGGACGCAGCCTCTGAATTTGGACACCCCCGCTGTTTCCGGGCCAGCAAATAATAACGGTGACATTTAACGTATTTTATCCGATAAATAAACCCTGTAAAATGTATTTATCACACCTGATTGAATAGTTTTCTTATCAGATAGAGAAATAAAATGAGTCGCAAAATGTAGAGGCAAAATTTCCCCACCTGGGCTGTCTTGCGCCTCCGTCTGTTTCAACGTGTGACCCCGCCCCTCCCTCGGACAGTCGGGGATGAGTGCGCTAACATACCTGTAGGTCGCTGTTTTAATGAGTGTTTGATGGAAAACAACAATGGTGGAGTTTGCGCTCTCCAGTCGCATGATAGGTGAGTCCTAGTAAATAATTTTCCAGTACGTGTACTGTCAATAGAAAATTGTACTTAGTAGTCAGTATAATCTTTTAATAATATAAGTCTGCAAATGATAGAATACGGCATGATGACCTTTTTATGATTCAGACTGTTGTTATAGTTAACTGTGACCCGTTATGCAGGGAAGGAGCAGTACCTGCTAGATAAGAGCTTAACGAGCAGTTTCACTTCGTGCCAGGTAGAGAAGCATCTCCTGGCACACACACACACACACATCCACATTCCAATGTAATAAACGAATGCACCTACTGTTGTATATAAATAAAGACCAGGGCAGTGGCAGAGCGCGAGTCCCGGAGCCCTCACTCTTGTGCGAGTGCTCTGTGACTAGGGCTGCCACAAACGATTATTTTGATAGTCGACTAGTCACCGATTATTTATGCGATTAGTCGACTAATCAGATCATCATCCACTGGATGTAAAACTACAGCTTATTGCACCAGCAGCATCTGCTCTTATATAACTATCATTGGCTTACAGCTTTAAGCTTTTAAGGTGCTAACTAAAAATAAAGACAAGATGATAGTTTATTCAATTTTAATGAAATTTGCAGATTGTTTCGGTAAAGTTTAATAAACTCCTTGCTATCTAAAATATAACAGGACACCGGAGTATATTCTCCAGCATCTCACACTTCTGATAATCAGCTGTCTGCTTGACGTTTATTCAGCTGTGTAAAAACTATAACTTTAATCTCAGCCAAACCGATTTACTCAGGAACAAATAAAATACTGAAAAAAAAAAAAAGCCAAACAACATTTTTAATTTATCTAAGTGACTCATATATATTTAACCTGAGTCGCGAAAGACGGCGGTGGGTTTGAAAACAATTTGCCGGGAGTCCGGTGTTCTCACGGCGCTAGTGACCTAGCCCCCGGCTAGCTATCGAGCTAGTGGGTAACAGACATCTCCGAAAACGTCGGAGCGCTTTTGAAAATATGTGGTGTCCTGATAAACTGAGCCGATATTTGAGGTTTACACAGCTACATTCTCGCCTGAAAATATGTTAAAGGTTTATTTTGTGACCCAGAAAGAATAATAAGAGTAATATTAAAACTAACTAGCTGCTGCCATTGTTCGAAACTGAGCTGGGCTGTGCTATGAATTCTGGGACACAGCTGCTTCTTCTTCTTCTTCTTCTTCGGGGTTTAACGGCAGCTGGCATCCTTGTACATGCAGTGCTGCCATCTTCTGTTTCAGTCCGTTATTACACTCTTAAATCCTGCTACTTATTCCTGCGTCTTTTGGGATCTTACAAAGCTTCAAACGACGCGTCGACTATTAAATTAGTCGTCGACGATTTTGATAGTCGACGTAATCGTGACTAGTCGACAAATCGTGGCAGCCCTATCTGTGACTGCCCTTGCATGCAATTAAAACTGTGTCTCCACTCTCTGACTCTCAGCTGAAGAAGTGGTTAAGAATATATCTTTTGACATGTACATTACACATGCTATTTTTAAAAAATTATGATTATTATTTTGCTAGCTATCAAACTCGCTGGAGAAATGTTTGAAATGCACTGAGTGTGATGCAGTATGGCAGCGCTATTATGGAATATGCTGTGAACTTAGCTAACATTACTTAGCAGTGATATGAGTTACTTTGCTCAAGTGAAAGCTTTAAACATTAGCCTGATACATCACTAGCTAACTTAAGGCTTTCTGATTAACCCTCTGGGGTGGACGGACCCAGAGTCTCCATTTCAACTTGGGTCGAACGTGCAGACTTCAAACTATATGCCAGTGTTTAAATTGTGTTGATAGGCCAGGTAAAACCGATTTTTTTTTGTTTTTAATAAAACATTTACTCCGGGAAGAAACTGTAAAAACTGCGTTTTCTAAGGAGAGTGCAAGCAAACACGCTTTGCTTGTGAGTGAAAGACAACAGTCATTGGTGAAAAAAGATATGGCAACATGTGGCATTTGGTTGTTTGAGGGGAGGGAGGGAGAGAGGGAGAGGGAGGGAGAGAGAGAGAGAGAGAGAGAGAGAGAGAGGCAAAGGCAGATTACAGTGTAAACATGCCTGTGGTTTGGCAAGATAAACAGTTTTTAAAGGTGAAATATAGAGGCCAAATGAAAGTAGTCAAAAACGGCCAATTGTATCCTGGACCCCAGCTTTTTGGAGTATTTGAAATAACAATAAAAACATTGTTCCATATGGTCACAAAGAATAGCCACTTGTTTCTGTGCTACCAAAGTTCCCCGGCTTTCATTCAAAATGTGTTTATCTTCAGCACCTGCACATTAAACTACTTAAAACTCATAAATGTCTTCAAGCTCACACTGAGGCCTGTGGGGCATAATCAGCCACTGAGACAGTACACACATTTTATATGTGTATTTGTATATGAATATTTCATACTTTAAGGCTGCTTGTTTATTTAAGGGAGATACAAAATACATTGGAATTGTACATAATAATATCACAGATGATAATTTAAATAGATTTTAAGTAGATGCTTGTGCATTCTTAAAGTCGTATATGTTGAATTGAACTGTTATCTGTTCAAAGCCTCTCAGTCAGTGCTGTTCTCCATGCCTGTCTGACTGTACATGATGTTATTAGCACAAACACTTTAAAGGTGATCATTTAGGACTTCAACAATAATACAGACAGCAATGTAGTTAGCAATAGAACAGTTTTATTGGGAATTAACTTAAAAAACAAACAAACATCTGTCTCCTTTTTTTTTGTCACTTAGGAAAGAAGCATCAATTTCTGATGAGAAGACTTTTTTTATTGCTTTTTTTTGGGGGGGGGTTCAACAGGAGAAGAATATCCCTAACAAGTTGATTTGTTCACATTGTCACATCTTAATTTTTAAGTGAAATGTGCATTTTGAGTTTATACACTATGTATATAAGGCAACTGTTTCCTTTTGCAGTATTTTTGTGTGGTGCGTTTTTCTATTTCTTAACAAAAGGTGAACAAAGGTGTTTAAGTTCACCTAGGATGATTTGTTTTAATTTTCACATGGTCTTACTGAGGTGATGCGAATTGACAAATGCATTCTTTTTTTGGGGGGGGGGGGTGGCATGTGCTGGAAAAGCTAGCTTGAAAAGGGACCTTGTAGGTGCCTAAAAAGTGCTTGAATTTGACCCTGAAAAAGGCGTATGAACCCTGGTATTAACAAAATATTTCTATATCAGTAAAGTTTTAGTAGCCAGTTATTATCCTAACCCCCAATTCGTTATTATCAGGTTGTATTTAAAACTTCCTGAAAAAATTTCAGCTGATCCAAAATGCTGCAGCGTACTGGCAGGGATTAGAAAGAGAGAGCATACTGACTCCTCCTAATTATATCCCTGTTAAATCCAAAGTCAAATGTAAAATCCTGCTCCTCGCGTACATTGTCTTGAATGATCAGTCCCTGTCTTATTTTAAAGACCCTATAGTACCTTATCACCCCAATAGATAGTGATTTATCAAGTGTCTTGAGGCAGCAGTTGTTGTAGTTTGGGGCTGTATAAATAAAATGACATTTAAAGTAACAGATTTTGAAACACATTTCAAGATAATGTTACAGATGGATGAGAACCTAACAGAGGGAAATGGACCGGCAGAAGCTGTAAAAGACGAGGATATGGAGGTTACAGTAACATCTCAACTAGAAGATGTCCTGGTGACCTCTGACAATGCTGGGATGGTGTCAAACACACAAACACCTTCAGAAGAAGAAAGGGCAGATGCACAGAGGCACTCAATAGCAGCAACCGTGTCTTTAGACACGCATAAGAGCAACGAGGATTCTGAGGACTCGGACAGGTATGAAAACGCACAGCTGTCAGCGTGGTAAAACAAAGACGGGTGTCGCTAATACTCTTTTTCCTGTCCTCAGTGACAGCTCATCATCTTCATCCTTCTCTTCTCCCTCTGCACCTGCGGCTGAGGAAGAAGTTGATGAAGGTTTCAGCCAACCAGCACCCATCAAAACGCGAGATGAGATTCTGCTCGAGGTCAGTCTGTAATCGTATGTATGTGTGTTCTTGTTAAAACAGCGGTCCCTCTTTTACCGCGGGAGTTACGTTCTAAAAATAACCCACAATAGGTGAAATCTGCGAAGTAGCCAACTTTATTTTTCACAATTATTATAGATGTTTTAAGGCTGTAAAACCCCACACTACACACTTTATACACTTCTCTCAGACAGGCATGAAATTTTTCACACTTCGCTCTCAAAGTTCAAACCTTCGTAGAAAAATAAGTTCAGTGTTATAGAATGAAACCAAAGGAACCGGCAGATGACGACGTTTCATCGACATTCGTGTGTTTGTTGGGGATAAAACTTAAAAAACGTACAGTACAGCACTTCAGAGTCACACTGCTAGCGACCAAAGATTTATGTAAATTTGGCAAGCTGCACACATTCTGTACTGTACAAGGAGACATGGCATGAGATTGATTGACAATGGTCTACAGCCAATCAGGATGCAGAACAAAATGTGCTGTTTTTAAAAAAAAAAAAAAAAAAGCATGCAAAATTGCACCAAAAAAAGTCTGCGAAAGGTGAACAGCATTATAGCGAGGGACCACTGTAGTCTAATATTAATTGTAACACTGAAGGGACGGTAATGGTTTGTGTTAGGGCTGGGCAATGTGAAGAAAATCTAATAATAATAACTTTGGCTATATACCAATATACCATATAGTGCCTACTGATTCAAATTAACCATTCAACATGTTTTTTTTTTTTGTTTGTTTTTTTGTTTTTTAATGATATGGTTGAAAATAACATTTGTTTCTGGAGGTTATTTAAATATAGATAAATCAAAAGACTTAACCTTTAAGTTTCAAAATGTACCTCAACAAAGTAAGAATTAAAGACAGCTAAGAGGGTACATTCGTTTGTACTTCACAGTGCAAATGGATAATGACCCAAAACACATCGCAACAGCAGCTCAGGTCTGTTTTTCAGTGGCAGGACAGAGCATGTTTTTCAGTTATTAAATGCAAAACTGAATCCAGAGAGACCCTCAAACGACAGAAACTGAACATAGGTCAAGTCGAGGCAGTCAAGGGGCAAAACACAGCATTGGGTCATGCCCATGGGTTCTAGACTGACAAAGCACTTAAAAAGATTTTACTTGTTTGGATAAAATCCCTGCATTTATGATCAGTAATTACAATAAGAGGTAAATCTTTCATCATTTGCCTCACACAGTATACTTATCATGGGGAACTAGAGCTACATTAACCTCCCAAGCAGAGATGGCCTGTGTTATTGAAAATCTCAGAGGGAGCAACAGGATAATGAGTGACTCGTTACTAAGTCTGATACCAACATTTTGGCAGAAATGCTTAATAAGAATTAAATGAATAAAAATTACTCATGGGAAGTAATAAAATGTCTAGATTTTATATGTGATTGTTCCTGTAATGATGTCATGTGATGTGAAGTAAAAATACCAACAGCATTAATGCCACATTGAGCATTGTTAGTTATTACATTTCAACCAACAAGAACCACTATTAGCGTCTTATTGTCCACACTTTGCCACCATGTGTTTTGTTTTTGGGGTTTTTTTTGGGGGGGGGGTGTTTTGAATTCTGAACGCCGTTCAGCCTTATGTCTAAATGTCATGTTGTTTGTGTGCAGGAACTTCCGGCAGTGGAGGAAGTATGTATTACCTTACCAGAAGAAGCAGAATTGCAGCCACTGGGCACCGTGTCGAATATTATACAGCAGCTTGGTAAATATAGGCACAGATTGTTTTAAGGCTACATTAGTGTCTACCAGAGGAAGAGCAGGAACAGTTTTGGCTTGTGTTTCAACTTTGTCTTTTACCACTGCTTCTGTCACTGCAGTTATTATCCAGTCCCTGAAAGACACGCCCCCTCTTAATGATGGCAGCATTATCTTCAAGTCTGATCGGGAGGCTGCGGCCAAGGTAAGGATGCCAACAGAAGCTTCTCTTTTGTAGAATGCAATAAGTTGCCTGTGTGGTTTTAAGGCCTTTACACACTGGACGAGTAAAATGCGTGCAAACGTTTTGTGCATTTAAAAATATTTTTCAGACTCAACTATTCTTAATGCAGCCGTTCATACCAAACACATAATTACACATGAAAAATTTGCAGCATTTATTTTTACATCAGGTTTAATTTTTACGGCGCTTCAGGTGCATATAAACACATATGACCACTCACAACTTTTTCCAGTGCTGATGCAATCAAAGTGTTCAGTATGATGGAACATTTGATTGTTGTGTCGCAGAACGGCTCATAATCTGCTCTCGGCCTCCTCGGGTATGGTCCCGTCTCTGCTAACGAGCTCAAACTGCCTCACTGACATCCTGAAATACGTACAAAAGAGGCCGTGATACAGCTTCAACTCCTTGATCAAACCGTGAAATTATCCCTGCTTGAAAATGGGTTGAACCCAGAAACCTTTTTTTTTTTTTTTTTTTTTTTTTTTTAAATTTTGTAGAATTAATTTTCTGCAAAAGCTCAGTGTGTACGTACACTGCCAGTTAAAACTTTTAGTACACCCCAATTTTTTCTTTCTTTCTTTTTTTTAAAATTTTTTTTTATTTTTTTAATTGAAAATTTGCAGATGATGTTAGCTTCATCAGGTGGTGACCCAGTTTGCATTGGAGCAGTTTGTGGTCAAGTATGAAGCAGCGGGAGTTGGAATTAGCACCTTCAAGTTTGAGACCATGGCTCTCAGCCGGAAAAGGGTGGAATGCCTATTGCCCCAAGTGGAGGAGTTGATACATTACAGGTTGCATGTAGAAAACCTCAATTTTTCTTTTTTCTTTTTTCTTTTTTTTTTTTAAATTGAAAATTATCCAGTTTAATGTCTCATTGCACTCTGAAATGAAAGCATAGTACAAATAAGAAGAAATCATGGAATCAATTCATAGACCAAAATGTATTCTAAACTTTTGACTCATCAAAGTAGTCCCCTTGGGCAGATAGAACAGCTGAACACACCCGTGGCTTTCTTTCTACAATAGGAATCAAATATTCTTCAGAAAGTTGTTCCCATATCTGTTGCAGAAGTTCCCATAAATGTGGACCTTGTAGGTTTCTTTGCTTTCACTCTTCCGTCCAGTTCATCCCAAACCAGCTCGATGGGTTTAAGTCTGGAGACTGTGCTGCCACTCCATGTTTTCAAGCTTACCATCTTGTTCTTTTTTTCCTGAGGTAGTTCTGGTATAGCTTGGACTAGGGCTGTTCGATATAACGATATATATCGGATGACGATATAAAAATGTCTATCGTTTCATTTTACGCTATCGTTTGTTTCGAGGTGTCGCAAAATAAACTGTTTACAGCAATATATTTTCTCATCGTTTTGATGGTCACTGTAGTGGCTGTATTAATTTCTTAAACTTCTCTTTCTCTTATATTTAATATAACCACACTACAGACGGACAAGCGTTTGTTTTTATGCGTTGTCGTTAGCAACAACGACGGTAAAACCATCGCGTGTCCGCTTGTTTATTTTCCACATAAACCTTTCACAATAAAGCTCAAGATCCTGTTGAGACTTTTCAAAATAAACTGAATCACGTGAAAGAGTATGCAGAGAGTTTATGGATGAGAAGCAAAAAAACAGCCGTCAGGTGCTAAAAAATAAACCTTAGACTCAAACGTTAGATCAGGCTTTTCCCCGCAGCACGCCGTGTAATAAATACTCACAAAGAAAACGGCGCCGTTACAACTTATGTCTAAAAATGTATTGTTTCATGCATCGGTTAAAACACTCGACTCCAGCTACAGGACGCCCAGCTGGAAACACTTCACACAAGTTGAGCTGCCCGAGATTCAAACAATTTACAGAAAATTTTAAATTTTTGTGATTTATATCGTTATCGGGACGATAGATGTCTTATATTGGGATATGAGATTTTGGTCATATCGCACAGCCCTAGCTTGGACTTATGTTTTGAGTGATTATCTTGCTGTAGGATGAACCCCTGACCAACTAGACACATACCAGAGGGTACTGCATGATGCTGCAGAATGCTGTGGTAGCTGTTTTAGTTCCGGGTACCTCAATCTGGTCACCGAACCTGGATCCAGCAAAACAACCCCAGACCATCACACTTCCTCCTGCATGTCTGACAGTCGATGCCACACACTGTGGAACCATCCTTTCACCGACTCGACGGCGTACAAAGATCCTGCATGATGAACCGAAGATTTCAAATTTTGATTCATCAGTCCATAATACCTTCCTCCAGTCTTCAGTAGTCCAGTGATGGTGTGCCATGGCCCAGACAAGCCTCTTTGTCTTATTCTGATGCCTTCGCAATGGCTTTCTTGCTTCAACTCATCCTCCCTGCAGCTTGAAGTCTTGTCTTCACAGTTGAAACTGAGACTTGCTTACTACGACAGTTTCTCTGTAGGACAAACCAACATTGATAAGTGACATGATGGTGTGTCTCTCTTCCATTGTTAATTGTCTTTTTCTCACAATTTGTGTAACAACACACTACTTTCTGCAGTACAATACAGTTCAACTGATGCTCAGGAGGGTATGGTACCACAGTGTGTTCCAGAACTGCTTTTATGCAGACAGAAGGGGTTGGAAGTAATCCAGAAAAATAGGAATAGCTGTAGAAGCTTGATCAACCTCCATTGCTACAGAACAACAAAATTGTTAACTGATTTTGTGTTTCCTAAAAAAGGCCTCTTTGTATAATCTGAAATGTACTTAATGTTTCAGTTTTGTAAAGGCCTTTACACCCAATGATATGACAGTGTTGCACTGTTTCTTTGTTTCAGGTGTTTGAGGTATTTGGCCCGGTGTCCAGCCCAATGTATGTTTTACGTTTTAATTCTGTGGATCAGATTATCAGTAAAGGGCTGAAAGAGGGTACTACCCTTTATTATGCACCAGCCATCAAGGAGTACACGGGATACATCCTCACACAGCAGCTAAGACTGTAAGTACACCATTAGCACCATAAGTATTGGTCTCAGTACACTACTGATGTGGTTCTGTTGGTTCATAATCATGTCTTCTAATATGCACTGGAGAGTATGAAACTGCTGGTATGAGAGTCGGCACCTGCAATATGGTTCTTGCCCTCTGTGTTTGACAAGAGAGGCTGTTGCTCACCTACAGTGTCTCGCTTTGTGAACCAAAATGGTCACAATATCAGCAGATGAGGTGATGAATGATATAAATAAGTCATCAGGAGATGTAGCTCTGACGTTCATGAGCTCATCTCTGGTCTGAGAAGTTCTGGTTGTATGGCAGTTTATCAGAGTGCACTGAAACACAGAGCTGGCTGTCTCCGGCACCATCACGAAGGTCCAACTCTGCAATACAGTCACATTTGGATTCCTTTGCTTCCAATCCATTTCAGTGGTGTACAGGGGCATATAGATATTTAGTTTTCTGTGTTGACTGTGTGTAAGCTACTTTTGATTCAGTGAATGGAATCTATTAGGCTAAGCTCATGTCTGTGTGTTTGTTTGTTATGTTCAAATGAAAATATTTGTGTGCAGATTACAGGGATCAGATGCATCCTGGAAAAATGACCAAGAACCGCCAGAAGAGGTATGTATCCAACAACGTCCATTGTTCATTGAGTCATATTCACACAGATGTTTTGGGTTTGCTGAGTGGATACTAGTGCTACTTGCTGCCCAACTCTTTGTGGACTTCTTTTTAAATTTGTTTCATCACTTTATTCTTGGCTTTGGTTGTTATACTCCATCATTGCATACCACAGTTTTGTTGAGGAGTGTGATCCCTCTATAGTTGGAGCTCACCCTACAGCCCCCCTTCTTAAAGATGGGAACCACCACCCCGGTCTGCCAGTCCAGAAATACTGCCCCTTATCTTCTCGCAGCATTGTAGAGGTTTGTCAACAAAGACAGCCCCACAACATCAAGAGCCTTCAGAAACTTCATCCACCCCAGGGGCCCTGCCACCAAGGAGTTGTTTAACTACCCTGGTGTTGTCCCCCTCATCCCCAGAGTTGCTTCCTCTATGGAAGACGTGTCAGTGGGATTAAGGAAGTATTCCCTCCACCGGCTGACAATATCCTCAGTCGCCCACACTATACACTGTGCATGTAGAGCACTTTTCCCCTCCCGAGTTGCTCCCACACTCGAGTTTTTGGTTCAGCCACTGCCCGAGCTGCTTTCCACTTGGTCTGTCCATACCCGTCGGCTGCCTCCGAAGTCCCACAGGCTTACCAATCCCGATAGGACTCCTCTTTCAGGATTCCTTCTTTATGACTTCTGTCTCAGATTTTTATAATTAATATATTTTTCCTCTCTCTCCGCCTATTAGGCTCTAGACTATAGTGATGATGAGAAAGAGCAGGAAGCAAAGAGGAAACTGAAAAATGCCAAAAAGAAGGACACTAGCCACACAGGTACTCCCATAAAAACACATCTCCAGTTCTTCTATGTGATGTATAGCATGGATAATGACATCCGCTGAAATTAGAATACTGTAGAACAGGGGTCGGCAACCTGCGGCTCCGGAGCCGCATGCATCTCTTTAGTCCTTATAGTGCAGCTCCGCGTGGTTTGGGAAAATAAATTATAAGTATTTAGCTGAAATGTATTTTATTTATGTTAGTTATTTTTTTTTAACTTGTAGTTCTAAATTGGAAGATCGTTGTGACATTGTAATATAAAAATAAAATTATATTTTATTTTTTCATCGCTCAAAATAAACGTCACACTCGCGGAAGCCGGTGTACCCGCCAAAACGCCGCGCATTTATCGAGACTTTCAAGATCTTCGGATCCACATTGTCAGCAGCTGTTCTCCACCGTGAACTATGTTAAAAACAAACACTGCTCACGCCTCACAGATGGCAGCTTACAGTCCTGCGTAAAGATGAAAGTACAGCCCCATTGTAAACATATCACGGCAGACCCGACGATGTTTGCATGAACACGCTTTTCAGCATCTCTTTATTGATCACTTTTCACACACTGTTGCTGTAGCATACAGCCAGCTGTAGCTTTTCAGCTCACAGCCCGACATATACCAACAACAGCATAGATGGCACAGACGTTAAGGTGGCGAGGCGTGATTGCGGGTGCCGCTCAGGTGCGTCCGCCTCCCCTGCAGCGGTGCTGCAGACCACACCCGGCCACACACATTAACCAGGTAAAATACATATTTAGGCAAAATACATTTTTTTGCAGCATAGTGCTATTTTTTTTAAATTATATTTTTAAAAGTCAGGTCAAGGCTCCAAAAGCCCAAAGGCGATATAACAGTTTTTGTTTGCTACTTGGATCATTTTAGTTCAGCGTCTTTCCTTTTGTTATATTTCTTTAAGAGTTCAAAATGTATTAATTACATAAATAAAATGTAATTTTCTCTGTAGCAGTTCATGGATTTCATAAGCAACACGCCTTAGTTGTTCACACAAAGCATAAAAGTAAAAAGCAATATATACAGTATTATCTTAATTTTAGATGTCAAAAAGTATTTGTGGCTCCCAGTGTTTTCTTTTGCGTGGAAACCTGTTCCAAATGGCTCTTTGGGTCTTAAAGGTTGCAGACCCCTGCTGTAGAAGCACAAGTTTATATGCAGGTTTCAGGTTTTGAAGATTAAAGTGTTACAAATAGAAGGTGATACCATCCATCTTTAAATACCATTTCTTGTTTTCCCCCTCTTTTCTAGACAATCGTACTCAGAACCCTTCGCAGCGGCAACATAAGCATGATGGAAGGGGCTTCCCACCAAGACATACAAGGCCTTCTTTCCACCACCAGCACTCATTTAGACAGACAGAGCCACCACCAGGACACACAAATTTCCCCCCTATGTTCATCCCTACTCCCTGTCCTTATCCTCCACCTCCTCACCATTTTCCTCCCTCTAACTTCCCTCTCTACCCCCCTCCTCCTCCTCCCCCTCCTCCTCCTCCTCCTCCAACTTTCTTCAATCCTGCTTTCTCCACTCCTTTCTGGCTGCCAAACTCTGCCCCCTTTTCTGACTTTCCCCGCCCTCCCCCTCCTCCTCCACCTCCTCCACCTCAGTGACAACTTGCAAAAACTATCAGCAGTGTCTTGTCTCTGATTGTAAAATAAAGCATACTTACTATAGGTAATAGAGTTGTGTACTTTGCCACTTTTATATCTGTTATTTGTGACACAACCACATGCATTGTGTTCACCATCCTGTAAGATAATGAAAGATCACATTACATGAAAATGATATTTTTATATTCTAAAAAAAAAATCTGCCATTAATTTTCAAGCAGGGGCCAAAAAGCAAACTGGTGTACTCTGAAACGCAGCATGTTTTCATCATCAGCAACTTTCTTTAGTCTTTCCATGTTGTTAGACAGATGGTGGACTAAACTGGAACTTGACTGACTATCAGCAGCTCGTTTTAGTGTCAAAGAGCTGCGTAAAGCTGCATGTACACTGAAATTGCTCAGATTAAGCACTTTATTTCAGGACATTTTTTTAAAAGCTTGTATTTTTAATGCAAACCTCATTTTACTTGAAATGAAAAATGAACATTTTATTATTAGAGTGCGATCAGCTCAGTGTGATGATGATTATTAATAAACATTGCAAAAATACTGTCGAATTGTGCTTTGGTCGTTTTATTTTCCAGCCTGTTGTTGACTATATAAAGACACTGATACTGCTGTTATAGTGCTTCCACGCATACTACATTTAACTACAGTGGATGTATAACTTTATAGTATTTCGAACCTTTGTTTGGGGAAGTTTTGTTGAAGTAGACCTGAAAATTTAATTCAATGCCCCAGCTTTAGTGGATGTGTGAGAAGACATTAACATGACTTAAATTATGATGTGTGCACTATTCTTGGTACACGCATTATATGAAGCCACAGGAAAAATTGCATATGTTTTTAGATTCTGAACAAAAACGAACTAAACACAAACCTCTGCAGAAAAAGAGAAAAGTAACTTCACATATCTAGGTCTATAGGTTTTTTTTATTGTTCCTTATGTGTACTCTGTTCCATCAAACCCCACCTAAAGCAATTTTGTCAGTTAGTGGAAAACCTAAGCCAGTATAGTAGGAATAAGCCAGTGCAAGTGGCAGTAGCCGTTTTCGAGACTCTTTCATTTCTGGGGAGCTGGCAAGCCATCTTTATATACACTTTACCGTTCAGACTGAAACACAGGTTAAACCTCACTACTGTCTGTTTTTGTTCTAGATACAAGATGTAATCATAACCTTTAGGGACTACACCCATTCATCAAAAAAATTCTAAGTTGTTCTACTGTGTTATGTTGCCATTGTGCCTTAATAAACCTGGTTCATTAAAGCATGTTGTTGGATTGAGCAGAGTGAGCGCCTATGCTGTCCGCTTCACTCCATGGCCTGTCCGTCTGCCTGTGGTGAAATGTGCTGTGCTCGTTGAGGAGGCTGGAAGTCTCAACACTGAAGTTTACCAGAATCCCCCACACACAGACCAGTACCTATCAGCTGAAATTAGAATACTGTAGAACAGGGGTCGGCAACCTCTGATCAGAAGATTGGAGGTTTGAATCCAGTGAACGGCTACCCTGTGGTACTCGTGAGCACTTGTGGTACTTGGATGAACCTTGGATACCTCGGATGAAAAATCAACATCAATTCAATGTCGTCTTGCTATCTGAGTACACACTACTCCTGGGGTGCTGGATTGGTGGCTGCCCACTGTTTCACTGGGTTAAACAACATTGTCATCTCTTATCCAGCAGGTTTATTGAGAGAATTTTCTCCAAGCACGACATCCCAGTTCACTTCAGACCCAGACAAAACTCACAAACGCAATATAGAAACTCAGCACATGCTGTGTACTGCAGCAAGGAGTGCCCAGCCCACTACTCTGCAATGAAATAACAATAAATCTTGTGTACCCTTTTTTAAGTGCGATTGTGGCGTTTTTCTACTGGTCACTATTAGAACTAGTTTCTTTCTTGCACTGAAGCCATTTTGTTGCCCACTTTCTAACATATTGAGTAAACTGTGACAAAAACAGAATTTTAAAGTGAAGGAAAGTATTCCTATGTAGCTGAAATAAAAGGGGATTTTGTTAAAATAAATGCTCACGTGAGAATGTGCTAAAGACATATTTCACTAGCTGGGCCTACATTCTCAGTTACGATTGATGGTGGTGGATGAAGAAACGTGAACAGATGCTGCAATTTGGGGTGGGTCTCCAAGGGGACTGGCAGTGGCTCCCAGGCCAGGCAGATCCCCATGTACTAATGGGAAGTAAATAAAAAGCAGGTGCGGGGGATGAAATAAAGCACCAACAACCGGTATGACGAACGCGGCCGTGACTCTAGCAGACGAGCTGAACACTTTCTATGCTCGCTTCGAGGCTGCAGCTAAGGTCTCCAACAATGCTAGTGTTAGCGGCGCTAACGGCTGCAGACAGGAAGATACTGCCAGCACCGGAAACGTGCT
>NW_024582941.1:0-6998 GCF_018398535.1 Haplochromis burtoni
GAGTAACTTGAAGTAACTGAGTTACTTTTGAGAGAAGTAACTAGTAATGTAACTACGTTACTTTTTTAAAGTTACTTACCCAACACGGTAAATAAGCCATAAGAAATATTCAACAGAGAAAACAACAAAGGTCTTTGTAAATGTCCTGCTCATTGGTTACCATTTCATAAACTGCAGTGTTTTAATCATCCAACTGAATCTGTCAAAAAAAGACGAATTCAGATGTGACATTAAAATTGATCTTTTTAAAGAAAAATATTTCTTAAATACATAAAAATAAGTAATAAATGATCTCAGCACAGTAATGTCAAACAAAATCAGGTTGAACCTAAACCACCTAAACATGGAACTAAAGCGCCTTGAGGCGACTTTTGTTGTGATTTGGTGCTATATAAAAAATAAGATTGAATTGAACTAAGGAATAAAATAAAACTCCCTATATTCTGTTCTTTTAGAAGCTTTCTGACATTAATAGGAGACAAATAGAAGTGTGACCGTGTTTTATGTCCTGGATGACAAAGATTTGGTGTGTATTCATGTGCGTGTGTGTGTCTGCATATTTAAGTGTGCAAGTGAATGAGTGAGTTTGTGGCTCTAAGCCTTGACAGCCTTTAGTGGCGGCTGCAGTGAAGCAAAGCCAGCACATCAGCATTCTGAGGTTAGCCCAGTTCTTTGGTGTACACGTTAATTAGTATTAATAATAATTCAGCCCCTCAGGTAAACTGTAGATCTTTCTCTGTGTAAAACAAACGGTGGTGGACGGAGCAGCTACAGAGTTTTCTTCACATCGGCGTTTGTGGATCAGGTGCTTTGATGGACTCCTGTTAGCTTTTTCCCAGTAACGATTTTAATGGTGATCACAGGAACAACTTTGCTGTTTTGGACGATAGAAGCACGTTTCCTTTTATTCAACCTGAGGCTCTGCCTCTTTGTGGTGTGTAGGCCAGCGTCATCATCACTGCTTCCGTCGCGTTCTCGTGTTTTTGTTTAAAACTTCAGCTGTGTGGGTTTAATGTTGTCAGAGCTGTTATTCATACGCTGCTCCTAAATAGGTTTGTATTGCAGGTCACAAATGTGATTTGGTGCTGTATGAAAAACCAGAACTGAAATGTGAGCGAGGGCTGCAGAGTGATGCGATCGTGGCTCGAGTTGGGAGTTCGCCTTGTAATCGGAAGGTTGCCGGTGCGAGCCCCGGCTCGGACAGTCTCTGTCGTTGTGTCCTTGGGCAAGACACTTCACCCGTCGCCTACTGGTGGTGGTCAGAGGGCCCGGTGGCGCCAGTGTCCAGCAGCCTCGCCTCTGTCAGTGCGGCCCAGGGTGGCTGTGGCTACAATGTAGCTGCCATCACCAGTGTGTGAATGTGTGTGTGAATGGGTGGATGACTGAATGTGTAAAGCACTTTGGGGTCCTTAGGGACTGAGTAAAGCGCTATAGGGTACCTGGATAGACAACGCAGAATAACACAACATCAGTTTGTGCTTGTTCCATGTTTAACCTCATCCTGGGGAATACGTAGCAGGTCTTTCACTAACGATTGAATTTAGAGCGCCATGCATTAAAACATGAGTAAAGGTTAACCTTCCCAGTACAGTCCAGTGTTTCCAGCACTGCTTTTAGGAAAGTCCACTTCATCTGGTTCTCTTCCCCACTCTGGCAGACAGCTGTTACTAAAATCTGTTTCTATGTTCAAGTGAACCTCTGGCTTCCAAATCATCGCCCTTCCCTGGTTTGATAAGGTTTTGAATAATGATCCTCTGCACAGTGATGCATGGAGTGCTATCTTACATTCACAATCTTATCTTGTGCAGCATCAGCAGCTGGAGCACACCGCATCCATCATGACAGCACCGCTAATGCTCCTTATCTATCATTTTCTATGGAAATGAAATTCAGGCACCTGTTCAACTAATATTCAATAAGGTATCATAATCACCTCGTTTCTTTTTTTGACTTTTTAAAAAAAAGCTTCAAAATGCTTCACAAGCAAAAAACATTCATCTGAAAATGCTCAGGTACCCGATGGCTGTGAAGGTTCTCAGTCATCCAGGTCATCGTAGTCTAAGGAGCTTGGAAAGAAAAGCATCTAGACTTCTTTAAGTTGCTTGAAGACGTTTCACCTCTGAAGCTTCTTCAGTTCTAAGGTCAAATGGTGGAGAGTCCCAGATTTAAGCCCTGTGGGAGTTTCCCCCACCGAGAGGGTCATGGACCCCCTAATGATCCTCTACCTAATCACACGAGCCAAGGTGTGAAAATGGGTGTGGGTCACAATCAGCCAGGGTTTCAGGTGAGCTCACTGTGAAACCTGGCCCCACCCTATCACGTGATAGGTCAGAAGGCCCAGGATGTGAGTGGGCGTTAAGGTGTCTGGGAAGGATCTCAAAACTGGATTATAGATGGCAGAGAGTTGGTGTCATAAGATGGCTGTTCAAACCATCTGTCTCTCTTTCCAAAATGTGAACACTGGCATCATCAAAAGAGTGACCTTTGACCTTTAGATGCAGATGAACTGCTGAGTCTTGTCCCGTTGAGTTGGCTCCTCTATGTTGTGCATTTATGAAGAAGCTTCTTTGATGAGAGGTGAAACGTCTTCAAGCAACTTAAAGAAGTCCAGACGCTTTTCTTTCCAAGCTCCTTAGATGCAAGGATTGAACTGAAGATGAAGACTGATTGAAATGAAAAGAAAGTCTGGCTCCTTGGAAGCAAAGTGTTTCGAGGTGAAGGAGGGGAAGCATGGACCTCTCCGACCCTCTGACCCCACAGCTCTCTGCTCATTTCTCTGCTGATTTCTTACCTGAGCAACAAACGTATTTGAGTACAATGAAGAAACAGATGATTATATGAAATGATTATGATCAGTGTTTATAATTTCTCATACTCAGCACACATATTGTTTGGGTTTAATTTGGCCAGAGTTCATTGTTTGCTAATTCTAGTGTGCATGTGCTTGTGGTCGTTGTGGGTGTTGACCAAGTTGACGACTTTCCCTCGTCTTACTGGACTTTACAAATGAAACTATTTAGTTTGTCCAAGTTTATTTCACAGCCTCACAGCTCACAGTAATGAAGCAGCACAGGGGTCACCTGTCGCCTCCTGAGTGAATGGCACATGTGAAGTGAGTAATCTAATTAAATTCTTGTTCTACAATGACACTTCATGGTATCTGCAGCTGTACTAATGTCCCCCCATTACATATGACCACAGCACGTGTGCTGGGCAGCGAGAGCGAGACATGAAATTAAAGCTGATTGGGGGGGGTTACTGCTGGTGATGGGGTGGAGAGAGGAGGCAGGCCACTGCTGGTCACATGGCAGTATTGATCCAATTAGTACTGAAATGTGGTTTTCATGTTTTATGTAAATGAAATGGCCTCTGAACATATCCAAAGACATCAGTTCCTTCCTCATAGTGAGGAGGGATTTCCTGATAATTATGTTTCACTGGTTGAGGCAGCACGTTATCTCCTTAGTCAGCACAGAGAGCCGCACATTTCTGACGAGTAAGAGTGCAATAAAAATGAATGTGTTTTCTCACTGAGCATGATTTTTACAGGAAGGGTTTAGTTTTTTTATTAACCTTGACTTTGGAGGAGCTCACGAGACTTTTCTTTGGTGCCTCGGAGAGTCCGATGCTTTGTTTTTATATTCTGAAGAACTTTTGCTTTGAGCTAGTTGAGACGCTGAGGATTCGCTGACTTGTATTCCAGTCTCGTCTGCAGTGCTCTGAGTGTACCTGTGTTTGCTGTTTGGATCCTCAGAAATCGAAGCTGTGATTTTTCTAAATGCGCGCCCCCATGGCTTCTACCTAGGCTTCCCTCATATCTCCGTGGGGAACTCTGAAATCCATTTACAGCATAGAGGAGCTACAGGTTACCAATGTTCTGCCTAAAGCTTCAGGTAACACATGACAGCATCAATAATCCACACACAGTGGAGTTTTGGTATTTTGGTATTCCACAGGACAAAGTGCCTGTGATGCCTGTTAGCTCCACCAGAAAATGAAGAACGTGTGAGCAAAAGCATCATCAACAACGCTGAAATACAAAAGCAGGATTTTAGCTTGTCGAGCACACGTGGCGGATCTTATTTATGCTTTGTTAAAAATACATTAGCATCTTTGAACTCTCTCTGTCTGCAGTCTCTTTGCCTTTATGAGTCCAACAAACCACAAACTTTTCTTTGTGAGAGGTCTTCAGAACACAGCACTAACAGACATTACGCACAGGAGTGTAACGTTTCCATTGTTACAGCTGTTATAGCTCGTCTGTCTACCAGCTGGCGGGATGTCTTGAGTTGATGTGACAGTAGGGTCATTGTGTCTGATTTGTCTAATCGCAGCTTAATCTTTTTCAAGGTACTGCCTAGTGCCATGTTGACGTGGGGATGACAAGGCCTTGGTTTTAATCCTGGTAGCTGAAGCGCCGCTGGTGGAGCAAATGAACCTAATCTGCAGTCAGATAAAAGGCGTGATTCCCAGCAAACACCGAGATGATGCTATTTATTGTTTTACCCGACTTATCGGCTTAACATGTAAAGATTTCACAAGAAACAGCTTAGAGGTTTTAGAAAAGATAAAGACGGCTTAGTACCAGAGCTGTGTTTTCCTCACATGGTGTCATCAGGAAAATGAGAGGAAGAGTGCAGTGGGACGTTAGAATGTGTAGGCTCGATGGAAGAACCGTTTCACTTTGATGAGTAACTGGGATGTTTTTATTAGTTTGTACAAGTCTGAGATATCCAAAATGACAATTATATAATGATAATTTGACAAGTAATAGTTGTCCTAGTATTAAAATTATTGTAGACTAATGCATTCAGCTCTAACTAACAGACTGCTCATCATTTTCACAGAGATTATTCTTCCTGTAGGAGCTTCCTTTAGGTAAGAGCTGGGAATATTTTTGTGAATGGTTCTTTGGAAAAACGAAAAGTTCTTAACTCACAAATGTCAAAGCTGAGTAAATGTATTCAAATTATGATCAAGTTGAAATAGTTCATGTACCTGGTATTATATTAATATGACACAAAGTTCAGTTTGCATTGGACAGAAATAGCTCGATGATGTCCTGCCTAACATCGTAGACATTTACAGGTTTTCTACAGTTAGACTGTCTCCTAGAGTGTCTTTGACTTCTTTCTAATGCTTTCTCCATATTCTTGTGTATGCCTTATATCTCTGGGTGGAAGCAGGACTTGTGCAGACTCTCTTAAAAATCAAATCAGTGATGTGAAAAGTGTCCAAGTCTTTAAGAAACTGCTTACAGAGCGACCATGACACTACCCCCACCTTAATGGGAGCCTCCCGCCACCCTAATGAAATTCTCACAACACTTTTAAAATGAGAATGGCAAGTCCAGGCACCCTTCTGAATGTTACCCCTTCCAGTTCGCAAAGTTTACGGTGCTTGCATACGTACTTCAAGTTATGGAGTAACTAGTTCTTGACTGTCATGCTCAGTTTGGACATTTGTCTGCGATTGGAAACCTGAAGACAAACTGACCCGGGCCCTAAGTTCAGCACAGAACTCCGTCAATACCCAGGGAGTGAATTGGGGTCCACGGTCGAAGACTCTATGGTGGGATGCCACAGAGCTGGAAAACATGGTCCAAGGAGTTGGGCAGTTTCTATGGCAGAGGGTAGAAACTTGGGCAAGGCCACAAAAATGAGCTGCTTTAGAAACTATTAAAACCCGATTCTTTGATCCCCCGTAACAGAACAGAGAAAAGCTGACTCATAGTGGTCAAAACATTTATATTTCTTTTTTATTCAATCATCTTCCGGAAGAGAGAGCCCTGCACAGCCCCAAAAGCCAGCTGCAGAAACTCTAACATTAGACTCTAAGAACGTCTCACATATAGATGTTATTTTGGTACTTTACACGTCACACAGTTTCGATAAAAACATTCCTTATATGGTACAAGTTCCTCTTTTCTGTGTCTGATTTATTAATATGCCTGTGCACTAGTCAAGTCTGGGCCTCTCATAAAACAATCTAATCAGCAGATAAGCATTAAAAATATATTTATTTCTTAACAAAACACAACCTACAATTGTCACAATTACTGTGTTACCTGAGGAGGGAGGTAATCCAGTGCATATGACCACGGTGGACCTGGCATGGGCGGGATTCTTAGCAGGACAGCTGGAGGAGAGGAGGTTTTGTTCTGAGCACAGATGGAGCAGGCAGAGACTTACTCTTGGACATTCTGGTTAGGGATGGTCACCAAAACATCAAAACAGGTTTTGCAAAAATGTGATTGTGTGCTTCTTTCTGGGTTACCAGGTAAATTTGGCAGTTGTACCCAGTGTATTACCTTAGCTCTGACTCCTGAGGGACCGTACAAAGGTCCATTCCTCATGTTCGGCTCCTCCCACTGGGCATCCGAGATTAGTGAGTCAATCTCCTAAATGAGGGCTTCGGTAACAATTGGTCTCCTCCTTGGTAGACTCTTTGTCGAGATAAGGTGTCAAGCTTAACGCTGCGTGACCATTGTTTATAAATTACAGTAAAATTAACCCGAATGAAGGAGAGAGCCCACCTGGCCTGATGAGCATTGAGGCATTTTGGTAAATGGACTGGTTCTTATATAGCGCTTTTTCTACTCTACCTGAGCACTCAAAGCGCTTTACGCAACTGGGCCCATTCACGCCCATACTTTTCAAACTGTTTAGTGCTTATTGTCTAACATTCATACACACATTCACACTCCGATGAACGCATCGGAGAGCAACATGGGGTCAGTACCTGACGTGCAGACTGGTGGAGAGCCTGGGATCGAACTGCCAACCTTCCGGTTAGTAGCTGCTCTACCACCTGAGCTACAGCCACCCCAGTATTTTGCATACTGTCAAAGGATTGGAGCAGGAGCAAAGCATTGTTTCAGCGTGTTGAAGGCCGAGTCAACTGACTGTAAAGTAATCTTAGGAGAGCTTAAGTGGCTCAAAGGGAAGGTAATCTTGATCTAATTCAGAATGAAGAATATGTAAAACCTTCGAAGCCCA
>NW_024582941.1:7772-9206 GCF_018398535.1 Haplochromis burtoni
ATAGTGATCGTTTGATATATGGACCTGCAGCGGAGTTTAGGTCCAGACACGGCTAGTGACGTCAGACTGAACAACCGGATTGGGAGGAACCGACTGGTTGACCACTGGTTGGACCTTGACTGGGCCTGTTTCCAGTGGACCCTTTGTCACAATGAAACCCTAGATGGAGACAGACTGGACATGAACTCACACATTTCACCTCAGGAGATGTTGAAGTCATTTAAATAAACAAAAGATGCAGTGATTGACCTGAGGGCCTGAAACTATGCTGGGGCATCGTTAAACCCAAAGACAAGACAAGATACTCAGAGTAGTCTGTCACGGACTGCCGGGGCAGACCGTGTGGAGTGAGTAGAGGACCCAAGAGGAAACAGAGGTGAGGACACAAAACTGGACTTAACAAAAGGCGAGCCTTTATTTAGGGCTGAAAACTTATGGAAAAAACAACAAAGTAACTGAGGGAAAACCTGAACATAGACTGGGAAACTATGACTCTGAGATTTAGACTATGACTAAACAAAATACAAACTGTGACTTATTATGGCTGGGAAACTATGACAAGGGGGTAGGGGAGATAACACAGACGACGCGACACAGACTACATGAAACACAGAGACTAAATACACATGAGGGATGATCAGGGGAAGTGGCCACACATGGGAGTACAGCTGACACACATGAACCTAACGACAGGACAGGAGAGGTGAAACTAAATACACTGACATTGAATACAGACTTTCAAAGTAAAACAGGAAACATGGAGATTAGACATTACATGAACTAAACATAACCACGCAGACATGACGCATGAACCAGGGAGACTAGTACCGGGGGAGACAACAAGACTAAACAGCAATCTAGAAATTAACTAGGTGAACTAAGCGAAGGCACAAATAAATACAAAAGATACATAAACTCAAACACTGGGTCGCTCGACCCAGGACCGTGACAGTAGTCTAGGTGAACATTAAAGGCATTGGTCTTTCAATTATGACAGATTCCCTTGTTTTGACTTAAAATGAAGATTCTGTATTGTCCATTTCTTTTTGTGTGTTTGTGTTAATCATGTTAAATTCTTGAAAGAAAAAGCCTGCATTGCTCTTCGCCAACACACACTCAACATTTCTGTCTTGCTGCACTTTCTTTCACACACCCTGCAGCAGAGATGATCCTTGGCAAATACTGAAGATTGAAAAGGATGGAGGGAAGAGACGGTGTGTGTTCACAGCAAGGTTAAAGCTAGCTGAGACCCACCTTGAGCCCTGTGCTGGCTAACATGCAGCAGGCTAATAACTTCAATTATCTCAGCACTCAGCTCAAGGCACTGCTGACAGGACTGTACACACACACACACACACACACACACACACACACACACACACACACACACACACACATGCCTGATAGATAAATAGGTGTTGAGCATTTCTCCAG
>NW_024582941.1:9887-11242 GCF_018398535.1 Haplochromis burtoni
ATCACACCATCGGCCCCTCTGGCCAACACCAGTAGGCAGTCGGTGCCCAAGGACACATCACCGACTGGGACAGACAGAGCTGGGGGATCAAACCGGCAACCTTCCGGTTACGAGATGAGCTTCCCAACCCCATGAACCACAGTTGCCCCAAGTAACAGATGATTCTAGTAACGTGCCATGAAAAAATAGAATAGACTAAAGTCCCAGGCATGTGCAGGGGAGGGAGGGGCTTGAGCACCCACCCCTTTCCTGATGGCTGCCCAAAGTGCCCTTTTGTTCAGGCAATATTTAAAAATTTGTTTATTTAAAAAAAAATGTGTGTGTGCGTGCGTACTCCTATCTGTGCCCCTCAACAATAATATTTAACTATTAATCACAGTTTTTCTAATTAAAAGGATCTGTCACATGATGACCATTAACCAATGATCGCCCTTGACGTGACAGCACGCTGGTTACGAGCCGGAAACAAGCTCACAAACAGCACGCACATTTTTTGCGGTCCGGAGCTGTAGGAGAAACACAAATTAACTCAGAGACACAGACTGATGCAACAGAACCAGTAAGTAGGTGTGCAGCGTACACTGTAGTCTATAGCACACAGGAGTATTAGCTTATCATGTACACGTTGGTAAGTTGTCTTGTGGCAACTGACGAAACAAACGAGCGTGTTGTGTGTGCAACAGCGCGACAAACATTACCTGTCCTTTTATTAACTGCACAAGTAGTGCTGGTCATAGCTGCTGGCTGACTGGGTAAGGCTGCCATGGGTCTGTAGCTCTGTCACCGTTTTAGGGAACATATTTAGTTTTAAAGTAAGTTACCGGGCTTTTCCTGCCTTTCTGGGGGGATTATATTTCACTAAAACAATGTAATATGCATGTCCACATAATTATGGATTATTATAATTATGATATTTAAAAAAACACACCCTGTATTTTAAAGAACATACATTAAGAAACAGATTATATTAGATTTATATTTCAACATGAGGAGGAAACAGCAGGGGCTGTGTGAGGATACTAAAGGCAGTGGATCCCTCAGCAGCTGGATTACAAAGAGCACAGGTAACATTAACACATGTACCAGTTGTTGGAGAGGTTTTCCAGTATAAAAATAATAAGAAGCACAACTGGAATGTTTTGTTTCTATAACATTTTTCCAGCATCATTTTATTACAGGTTAAGTGCAGGAGTTCTTAGGTGTGGATAATTAAATAATAGTTTATTGCAATAGCAAGTTGTGCCTTGTTCTCAGATGGACAGCAAGTGGAGAGTGATAGATGAGATGAGGAGATGAAGGAGGAAGAGAAGCAAAGAGTGATTCACAGGCAGAGCCGAGTTTATTTCTCACAGTTT
>NW_024582941.1:12884-21271 GCF_018398535.1 Haplochromis burtoni
CCGCACGGCACCGCAAACCACGCCCCACCACAGAAAGAAAACTGGGGTTTGGGCTGACGTCAGACTCTTTACACTGATGTTAATTGCACTGGAACAGATTTTCTATGTGCAGGTCAAAAATCACCAAGCTTTGCAATTCTTGACTGAATTTGACTGAAAGCCTCTGATTGCCTTAGTGTGTAAATGCAGTGCATCATAATTATGGAAAGCATGTTGAAATGACAGTTGTTACTTGTTATCTGTTTCTGCTTGGGTGTTAAAGTCTTCTTCTGCTGAACATTTCTGTTACGGTCTTAATGTCAGTACTTTCTAAAAACGTGATGGAGCATTTTTAATCTTACAGCTATCTGAACTGAAGCTCATTTTTAAACTGCAGCTAATGGTTTTCTTTTTCAGCAGAAAGCAAAAACAACAACAACTGTGAAAAGTCAGTTACATGACAGAAAGAGCAGCAGCAGAATTTTTATACTTTTGTGTTTTGAGCCTTTTTCAGTTTCAGTACTTTGGTTCATTATTTCAGTTTTCAGTCTTTCTAATCATTCATCTTCGCTTCATTTCACATTTGAGTTATTTTATGACACAGACTGCAAGAAGTTTGAAAAAGCAAAATCGTACTGAGGTGTCCCATTCACACACATCTGAAGCAAAGCCTTCTTTGGTTGTGCTGACAGACTAAAACTAAAGCAGTTTCCCTGCATTTTCATTCTGGAGCTTTTATACAAACAGATCATTTATTTGATTTCAGTTAGCTAGAATGCTTTCTTCAAACAGTTTGTAGCTTGCTTTAAGCTAATAGTGCTAACTGTGTACAGCACACCGTTCAGAGACATCAGCAGGATTCATGGAAACAAAATACAGTCTACCACTAAATCACATCCACACACACAACTGCTGAAGGAGCATTCAGGTCGGGAGCAGACGGGCCTGAGTGTGTGTGAAGGTTACAGAGGAGTGTGAATGAGCCTGGAGGGACTGCTGACTGCGCTCTGTTACTATGGAGCCACGTATTCTTAAATCCAGTCAAACGTGCAATAGACCTCAATACTTGAAATGTGCAATTCACTTGTATTTTTATTTTTTATTCCTATTTATTCTATTTATCCCCTTCGTATATTTTATTTATATTGTCTCTGTATTTATATATATGTGTGTGTGTGTGTGTGTATATATATATATAATATTCTGTAACTCTGTAACTTCTGTCGGTGCTGTGCTTTTTTGGAAATCGAATTTCCCAGAGGAACCCACCCGAGGGATTAATAAAGTTCTATCTTATCTTATCTCTTATCTTATCAGATTGTTTCTGAATATGTACTGGACGTGTGTGTCCACGTGTCGGTACATGAATATTTATCTTTTTGTGCTTAGGTGACATTTAGTGTGTGTGTGTGTGGATTCGATTGCACTGAAGTCTTTAAAGGTGTTTCAGCACCAGAGCACTCCAACAATAATCCCATGCACCCATGCCCTCACGTGTCAGGTTTCCTACAAATCCTGAAGAATGCATGTATAATTGTAGCAGAACTATCACTAAATGACTAAACAGAAAGATTTCATGGACAAACAGCAACAGAGTGCTTCAAACTGTTCAAAGGTCATCCTTGATGCCAGTCGATATCTGAGCTGGCTGAGCGCCTTAGAGGAGGCTCACAATTTCAACAGCACTGTCCTACCCTCACAAACCTCTTTATACAACATACAGTCATTCAAAATTTAGTCAGTTTCCCTACTTTGCTACAGTTTTTTCTGATGGCTTAAGCACATTTTTTTGTAACTGTTGGCTATTTTTGCAAAACTCTACACACAAATAAGAAAACGCTTCACCCAATCAGCAAAACATTGTAGTTTTCTTTCAAAAAGCGAATAACCTTGCTTAACTCTCCAACCTTTGTAAAAATTGTATTTTCATCAAACAAGCCATGAGATTACAGTTTTTTCTGAATGCTTAAACCCTAACTGTGATTCCTGTAGCACAATCTCTAAAACTATTCAGACTTATAGCAAAACCACTCACTGAGTTTGCAAAACTAAAAGCACAAAAACTGCTTTGCACTCAGTTTGCAATTTTGTAACACACACTTTGCAAAACTGTAGGCACAATTCACTGCACAACACTCAATTACCAAATTTCCAACACACTCCTAGCAAAAGTATACACATGTATGGCTATCATTAACACTAATTTGCCAACTGTCTGGCACACTTTCACATGTGAAAACTTTTTTAGATAATTAGTTCACTTTGCAATCAGCCTAAGCACTATAATACAGGTAAGCTGTGTGTGCGGAGTACAATGGAGGGAGCAGAAAGAGTGAGAAGTAGAGGAGGCCGAGGAAGAGGACGTGGAGGTGAAGAAGTAGGATGAAGAGGACGACAAGGACAAGGAGGAGCAAGAGGAAGACGAGGAGGGGGGAGAGGAAGATGAGGAGGGGGGAGAGGAAGGGTAGGAAGAGTAAGAAATAGAATTGCTGATGACATCAGAGCTACAATAGTGGACCATGTAATCAACCGTGGAATGACCCTGAGGGTAGCTGGCCAACGGGTCCAGCCTAACTCGAGCCGCTACACTGTAGCAAGTACCATAAGGACATCTTGAAATGAGAATCGGTTAGTACAGTCACTTCGCACAAAGATTTGTAGCACTGCCATATGCCAATGAGAAACACACCAATACCATTGATGTAAAAATACTGAAATTGTTACTTTACAGAATTGCTAGATGACCAGATGCTGGGGGCAGAGGAAGCATGTTCACTGCAGACCAAGTAACCCATATAGTCATTATGGCGATTGCAAATAATCCTATACTTGGAAATAAACACTTGTGTTTGTTTTGATGTGTTTGAATAAACACCAGTACTTGAAGTTTGGATCCCTCTATGCTTATGGATCTATGACAGAAGTATGAGCTCAAACTGACATAGCCTACCTTGTGCACAGAGAAAGCAAAAGCCAGATGTGTTTTGTATTCATACCATCAGTGTGCAGTTGGCGCATTGTGTGCTTAGTAGATGATGGCTTGTGTGTACTGTTTGATACGGAAACACCATTTTTACGAAGGTGTGAAGAGTTAATCTAGCTGTGTTTGCTTTTGCAAGAGAACTACAATGTTTTGATTATTGGGTGACAGGTTTTCTTATTTGTGTGAAGAGTTTTGCAAAATTAGCCAATAGTTACAAAAAATGTGCTTAAGCAATCAGAAAAAACTGTAATAAGCACACATTGCACCAACTACACACTGATGGTATGAATGAAAAACACATCTGGCTTTTGCTTTCTCTGTGCACAAGGTAGGCCATGTCAGTTTGAGATCATACTTTTGTCATAGGTCCGTAAACATAGAGGGAGCCAAACTTCAAGTACTGGTGTTTATTCACACAATTCAAAACAAACACAAGTGTTTATTTCCAAGTCAAAACAGAATAGTAATTTCACTGAAGAAAAGAAGAAATTAGTCTACATCGTGTCGTCGTTATGGTTTGGAGGAGGACTCAAGCGCAGGACTCCGGGCTCAGATGCACACAAGAAAGATTTATTTACAATTCACCAGGTGTATATACAAGAAGGTGCAGGGGGGAGTGCTATGTACAGCTGCGTGAGGGAAAAGGGGCTCCAGGGAAGTCCAGGGGAAAAGCCCGCGTTCTTCAGATCATCCACACACATGATCACTGGCTCTTACTCCAACACGGGAATCACACGGGGGGAAAATCCAGGGAGCTCTGTGGACAGGGAGACGGGGTTAAATACAGCGCACAAAGGAAACACACTGAACTGGACTTGCAGTAGCTTGGCTTCACTAACACGTGGTAGTGGTAGAGGGCGTGGGCCGAGGGTGTGGGCCGAGGGCGTGGGCCGAGGGCGTGGGCCGAGGGCGTGGGCCCACAGTGAGTTCCGCCCCGGCGAGAGAGAAGAGGAGAGAGAGGAAGAGATAGAGCGTGCTGATCAGCGTGCAGCTGATCCGCCTGGCCGTGACAGTCGTCTCTCGGGGTCCAGCCACAAAATTTTGTCTACATCACATGCAATGTCCTCTAGTCCAAGGCACCGAGGAATATATCTTGTGGAATGGCATATCCAGGCCTGACATGATACCTGGTCAATATCCCCACATGCCTCCTCCACTGCCTGTAAAAGGGCTATGCGTTGATGGGGATGACGGTCATAGACCTCCCAGTGCAAGGCAGAGAAGAACTCTTCAATTGGATTCAAGAATGGAGAGTATGGGGGGAGGTTGAGTACAGGGAAGAGTGGTTGATCTATAAATCAGTTGCGGACCAAAGCAGCCCTATGGAAACTAACATTGTCTCATATGATGATGTATCTGGTCTGCTCTGGTTGTTGTAATGTGTGCAGTGTTATATGGGCCCAGGGTTGCATGATGGTGAACAACACCATTTTGACTTATAGCTACACGCATAGTTGTGTTACCACCACGTTGTCCTGGGACATTGATTATGGCACGGTGTCCAATGATGTTCCTGCCACGTGTCATTGTCTTAGTGAGGTGGAAACCAGCCTCATCCGCAAAAAACTGCTCATGACCCATCTGCCTCGAGCTCCATCGCTTTCTAGACAAGACAAAACAAATTCAGCACAGCAGGCACATGCACAGCACTACAGTGTGCACTTCCAGATTCAGTACCAATGATACTATACCTGCACATAGTCATATCGCAGCTGTTTTACACGTTCACTGTTTCTTTCCAAAGGTGCTCCGTAGATTTGTTTCATTCGGATTCTGTTGTGGGCAAGTACACGACCTAATACAGAAATGCTCACATTTTGTATGTTTTGGAAGGTGGTGTCATCCTCAATTATGTGCTGCTGAATTTCACGTAGTCTTATGGAATTATTTGCAATCCCCATATTGACTATATGGGTTTCTTGGTCTGCAGTGGACATTCTTCCTCTGCCCCCAGCATCTGGTCAGCTAGCAGTTCTGTAAAGTAACAGTTTCAGTATTGTTACATCTATGGTATTGTTGTGTTCCTCATTAGCATACGGCAGTGCTACAAGTCTTAGTGCAAAGTGACTGTGCTAACGATGCTCATTTCAAAATGTCCTTATGATGGCTGGTATAGTGTAGCAGCTCGAGTTAGGCTGGACCCGTTGGCCAGCTTCCCTCAGGGTCACTCCACGGTTGATTACATGGTCTACTATTGTAGCTCTGATGTCGTCAGTAATTCTATTTCTTACTCTTCTTATCCTTCCTCTTCCCCTTCCTTGTCCTCCTCTTGCTCCTCCTTCTCCTCTTCCTCTAACTTCACCTCCTTGTCCTTGTCCTGTTCGTCCTACTTCTTCACCTCCACGTCCTCTTCCTCGGCCTCCTCTAATTCTCACTCTTCCTGCTCCCTCCATTGTACTCCGCACACACAGCTTACCTGTAGCTTATTTATAGTGCTTAGGCTGACTGCAAGAGTGTTGTGCAGTGGATTGTACCTACAGGTTTGCAAAGTGTGTGTTACAAAATGGCAAACTGAGTGCAAAGCAGTGTTTGTGCTTTTAGTTTTGCAAACTCAGTGAGTGGTTTTGCTATAAGTATCAATAGTTTTAGAAATTGTGCTGTAAGAATCACAGTTAGGGTTTAAGCATTCAGAAAAAACTGTAAGCTTATAACTAACATTCACACATCAGAGAGCAACTGAGGGTTAGTACCTTGCCCAAGGATATTTGGCATGCAGACTGGGCGGAGCCAGCGATTGAACCACCAATCAGTAGATGACCTCTACCTCCTGAGCTACAGCCACCCTGAAGAGGAGCACAAAGGGGGGCTTCCCTAGAAAACTTCCCACAACCTCTGTGTGTGTGTGTGTGTGTGTGTGTGTGTGTGTGTGTGTCTTTGCGCAAACAAACACTGTTATGAGAAAAGCTCCTGCTCAGAAATCGAACCAGTGATGTAGCAAATAAGATCAAAGCCCCAAACGTGTGCACAGTGTAGCAGACAGTAGAAAGTTGTGTTTTTATTTTACAACTCTTTCTTCTCACGTCAGAAATTGTTTGTCAGAAGCTCCACATTGTATATGAATTAATGTTCTGTGAAATTAAACCATGTTAAAAAGCATCTTGTACGATAGCCACATTTGTGCTCGGCCATCAAAAATTGAGCTCATCCCTCGTGGAGCAGGACTGTAGCTGACAGGAGAGGGAGGAGGGCGCGTGGCCTCAGAGGAAGGTCAAAACTTCTACTCTTGCTGTTCCAACAGTTTTGAAAAACATTTATCTTTTTCATTTTCTACTGACGTCCAGACATCCTCTGTTTTGGTTTGTTGTTTATTTTTTACTTCATTTGGGGTGTTTGGAAACCCTGCCTGGAGATCACGTTAGGTCAGCCATGTTGTTTCAAATGTCTACTTACAGTAAACAGTTTCCTGTTGAGTACATCGTCTCAGTCACTGGTTCTACCTGTGTTCAGCTTTCAGATTGTGCTTCCTGTGAGTGTCCAGGTGGACGCTAAAGTTAGGTATGCTTTCCCCTGTGACCCATCCTGTTTCAGTCAGATTGTCCCCTTGTCCATTACTCATGACAAGACGATTATGCTCGTCTTACAGCTCCATGATGAAACTTTCCAGTAGGTGTTGTCATAGTGACTGTATTCTCTCTATGGGTGGTTGTTGTATTATTTGCAAAAATTGTGTTTTTGAAGACAACATATGATGGAAATATATTTCAGAGAAGGCAGACTAACTGTGTCTGCAACAAGTGTGTGCTTTCAAGTTTGTTTCTTTCATTAATTTATTTGATAAAATCAAAAACAGTTTAACTGACACAGACACATCTGGCCTGACTGCCTCTATTATCTAGCTAAGAGATACTGTTTGAAGAGAAAAGCCACATAAGACACCAACAGGCAGTTTTTAGCTGAAATAAACACTTTATTTATGGAGAAGCTACTAAACAGAATAATGCTGACAGTCTGAATGGATAACGAGGAGAACTGGAGAACAGAAGCTGATTAGATGAGAGAGCTGTTATGGCCCGTCAAGGCGCGGCCAGACCACAACATAAAGGGTGATCCATCCCCGTCCAACCCCAAGCAGCACTTCACACAATTAATACTTTGTGACAGTGATTTATTTACGATTAGTGAATTTAAACAAAGGAAGGGAGCGAATTATAACTTTGGGGTGAAGCCAAGGCCAAAATAACAAACAAAAGGTAGCCTATCTCAGGAGTAAATACAACTTACCTAGTCAAAAGAACTAAACCAAACGACAATTACTTTCCTCCCTACCTAACAAAAACAGGAGAAAACGAATCAAACAAAAATGCTCCTACATTAAACCAACATAGTGAAACACACGGTCTGCCGGTTGGGTTGGGCCGAGGATGAATGACCTGGCAGTCCCTGGCGGCGTATTCTTATGCGCTGCCTCCCGGTCATTAGCCAATCGATACGGTCCATCCACCCTGGATGCACCAATCATGGAGGAGCACCTGCACACTCAAATTTACATATTATAATTACGACAACAGTCGTAACAGAGCTGTATTTGAAGTGGAGAAGAGCAAAGCTGATGAATACAATAAGTGGAGGACCTCAAAGTCCCTTTACCCACCTCAGTGAATGTAAGTGCAGAGCTATCAGCTATCTCTCTGAGCTTCTTCATCCATACATACCTTCCCGGTCCCTCAGGTCGGCAGACCAGCTCCTCCTGAGCGTGCCCAGGACTAATCGTAAGCTCAGAGGGGATCGGGCGTTTGCTGTTGCAGCACCAAAATTGTGGAATGAGTTGCCTTTACATGTTAGACAGGCACCTTCCTTATCTGTTTTTAAATCACGTCTTAAAACATATTTATTTACCTTGGCTTTTAGCACAGCAGGACTTGTTGATGTCTCTTAATATGTTTTCTTATTAATTATATTATTTTTAATTTTAAGATATTTCGTATGTAATTTAAACTGTTTCCTCTCTTATATTTGTAGCACTTTGGTCAACATTGTTGGATGTAAAGTGCGTTATAAATAAAGATGCTATGCTATGCTATCAGGAAATAACCTAAGGACAATACACCGTGGCATTTTCCATGGCCATGGTATCAACTTCTCTGAAGCTGCCACTCACTGCCTCATCCGTCCATCCATCCATCCATCCATCCGTCCGTCCGTCCGTCCGTCCATCCATCCACTGCACAATTATCTTTTGGCATGAAAATGATGACCTAGAAAATGCTTAAGATAATTATCAGAAACATGTATTTTATTTAACCTGCTCAGGTGACTGATGAAGGAATGGTCCACAGCAGCATTAGCCACACATTCACAACTAAAACAACCCTGCTCCTTGACAGCTAGATGTAATATGCAGTCTTAGTCTTCTACAGGGCGTGGCTTACCCTGTGACAGTGTCATTACAGTTTTTTCTGAATGCTTAAACCCTAACTGTGATTCC
>NW_024582941.1:22138-29999 GCF_018398535.1 Haplochromis burtoni
TGAGCTCAAACTGACATAGCCTACCTTGTGCACAGAGAAAGCAAAAGCCAGATGTGTTTTGTATTCATACCATCAGTGTGCAGTTGGCGCATTGTGTGCTTAGTAGATGATGGCTTGTGTGTACTGTTTGATACGGAAACACCAGGTAGGTGTGAAGAGTTAATCTAGCTGTGTTTGCTTTTGCAAGAGAACTACAATGTTTTGATTATTGGGTGACAGGTTTTCTTATTTGTGTGAGGAGTTTTGCAAAATTAGCCAATAGTTACAAAAAATGTGCTTAAGCAATCAGAAAAAACTGTAAGAAATTAATGTTCACTGAAGAGTATTGCCATGATTACGTTCAGTCCACTGAAAGTGGGTGTAGAAGTTTGAATTTCCTGTAGCGTCAGTTCACAAACCAAATAAATCTCTGATATGTGTCATATACATGGGCAGGTACACAATGCACTAATTATAATCTTTAAATTCAAGCCTGTGATATAAATCACTTACACAGAGCCCAGTCTTCCCAGGACACATCATAACTGTAGCTGATTGGATGAAAGACAGACTTTGTGTGAAATGGGCTTCTTATATGATGCTAAATAACATCACAATACTAAATATATCCTAACATAAGATATTACTTACAAGCTATGCAGAGGCAAATATAGCATACTCTAATGCCAGCTCATTAAAAAGATGGTGGATGTTGCAGACAGTGTGACTGCAGTTCAAGCCTAAGCATTTTAACAGGACAGCAAAGACAGGACACTCATTTCTCAAGTTACAGCCCAGAACCTGTTGGTGTGTCAGCTGACCACAAACCTTTATTTAAGTTTTATTTTAAAAACAAACATCATTTTAGGATTCTTATTATACCCACAGCTTCATTTTTATGTTTTGGATTTTTTAAAATTATGCAAAAGCAGCTGAGCCAAAGAACGTGCTGGTGTGGTAAAAAAGAACTGCACTGTCACTGTAATCAGTGCTTTCAGTCAGACCGCTTCTGCTCCGAGATGCAGTGAAACTGCAGTCTTACCAGGATTACAGCCAAACACAGGAGAACATCCCTCAGACTAAGCCGGTCCAGTAGCGCACAGATAAAACAATAAATATCAAACAGAAAGGACAAAACACATTGTGATATATAAATTTAGTTCACTGCTGCTTTTTATGTTTTAAGAAAGAGGATGGAGTGTTTCTGCTGCATCCTGTCATCTTACAGCTTGAAATAAAAAAGTTTTGGTGAGTGAAAATCCACATTTGCTTTCACTCCAAGACCAAGGAGTTCATTTCCAGCTGTGTGTGTGTGTGTGTGTGTCTGTTCTTCACCAGGTCCAGAGACTGGTCATACACTGGCTTACCAGCACTACAAACCCTCCCTCATCCCAGTCACTGCTGCTGTCACTCAGCAGGAGTTTAATAAATAACATGAAGTAACATGTTTACCATTGATACACAAATTTCTATCTTCTCTCTGAGTCACACTAAAATGGGATTTTGTCATCTTTGTATAGACTCGTGTGTTGTGTGTGTGTCAGGCTGCCGCTCGGCCTGACCTTTGAGTTAAACGCAGCCATGCAGAACCAGCTGCTCCTCCTCCTCCTCCTCCTCCCCCTTCATCATCTTCTCTGTCTCAACATCTCCCTTTGTCCTTACTGACCACGCGTGGCACCTTTGCACTACAGTCACACTTTCACTGTGTGCTGTATTGTGTACTCTGTAAGCAGGTTTGCTGTTCTTTCTCTTTTTTCAGTATTCCACACTTACTTGCATGGATACAGTTTGGGTTTCAGTATCTCGAACAAACAGCGAGGGATTATAGCTCTGACCTCCCTGCTAGTAGACAACATGCTCTGTGTTCTGAGCCACAGCCGCTCACAGAATACTGGCTTTTACAGCTTAAAGATTTTGTGTGCAGATCTGTTTTCAGGTGTGCACATTTGCTCCATCCACGTTCACACACCCACGCTTTGATGGATGCAGTGGGATAATCTTGTCTAAGGATATTTCCCCACCACTTTCCAATCGGTAGACAACCCAGTGTACCACCTGAGCCACATCCCCAGTAACACCAGTCACCCTGTTGTGGTTGGCAGCTGCATATTATCCTGCAAACCACATACACGTGCTGCATTCCCAAAGTCAGCAGGCTCTTATTGTTTATCAGCCACTTTTAATTTCCACACTGTGCCATAAATCAAAAGAGACTCCAAAGTTCACCTTTTGAGCTCGAGTTACCTTCAGAGAGATCAGCGGGTTTTCTGACCACCTGTAACGGTAGATTTTCTTCCTGCACCAGCAAACGGCATTAGCTGCAGAGACTCAGGGTTTAGTCAACTGATGCTCCTTTGTGATTATATGGCACTTCAAGAACAATGCAATTTATACAGCCAGGATGAGGAGTCTTACAGGCTTTTTAGGGCAGAGGGGCTGTTAGGAAAGATATTGGGGGGTGCTTGACGCCAGAGCTACTCTCTAGACTAGACGCATGGTGTCAGGTTGGGCCTGTCAGCAGTAAGTGATCCAAGGATCACAGTAGGATGGTCTGTTTTTCAGACACTGGTAGACCTGCTACTTAACAGAAAAAGCTGACCTCATGTCTCGGTGCCTTGGAAGAGTTCAGTAGTGATCCAATAAATAAGAGCTACCGTATGTAAGATATGCTGAATGATGATTGTGGCCACTGCTTTCAGTCGGTATAGGTGTGTGCACGTCTGTATATGTACCGTTAACAGGATTTTGATTTGACTAGATGCTAGAAAACTTCCTTTATTAAGTGAGACACACGGAGTAGCCAGTTAAAATGCTTTATTTTACTTGCAAGGAAGCAAAGGTGTACACAGTGAACGTCTATGTGCTCACCGCGGTAGTCCCGCAAGTTTCATCCAACATTATCCTGAGAACAGGTATATGTGTGACTTACAGAAAAGGAGTTCAGGTACACGGTGTACTTATACATGATAACAGACAAGCTGCAACAAGGCCTGAGAAGAGGACACATTAGAGCGACAGAGAGACATTCTTTCACCTAAATGAGTTTAACTTTAATAATTTTCTATCAGTAGATGCAGGGACTGTGTCTATGCCCTGACGGTATCACTACATCGAATCAGGTTGAACCTCGTGTCAGCATAATATCTGAGGGGATGCGGAAACAAACTAACAGCATGTTTAAAATGTGTCCTGCATACAAATGTGTCACTGTTCTGGACACTGAGAGCTTTATTGTGATTAAGTGCTGTTTCACAAACTTGTGCAATCCACTGTGACAAGAAAATCCCAAACTGTAGGCAGTGAAACATAAAAAGTGCTGAAACAATGCTGCGTTGTTGTGTTCATGGTTTGTGTCTGCAGAATTTCATGGTGCCAGACAATTGCACTGTTTCATGCACTCATTATGGACATATTTGGACTTCATCAGGAAGAGCCCAAATGAATAGGTCCGTGTTCTGAGGAAAGTGAAGGTAATAGAAAATCAATGTTTTTGTCCAATATATTTAGGATTTGGTCAAATGTCACAAAGAGCTCTGAGGAATATGCATGCTATTGCTGTAAAGCCACCAACATGCTGCACTGAGTTCCAGCTCGAGTGAACAGTAGAGGTTAGAAAAATGGGACAATTTGTGAATTTTTGTGTGGAAAGGCTTTTAAGGAAGGGTGGTGTGGAGACGGGGGGCAGATCCCACAGAAGACGAATGAAACAAATACATTTGAAATGCTTTTTGATGCTATGACTGCACAGAATGAGAACATGGAGCCAGGCTTTTCTCCCTAAAGGTTGGCCAGGGGCTCTCGCTTTCAACACAGCTCTGTCTCACGCTGTAACACAACAGCAGCTCAAATGGAAAGCTTCTCTTCATCCCCAAACTAATTACCTGAGGGTGCCTGTGTGCTTATTAAAAATCCCTTTAAAAAAGTTCTTAGTGATTTTCTAAGCAGTCTTCCTTCTCAACTAAGAAAGTGAAAAACTGAGGATGATGATGAAGACAGAATCAAACAGCCTAGCAGTCTTTTTTTCTTCATCCGGAGAGAAAAGTTTTTTTCACTGGGACATTGTGGTAATCTAGAGTAAAGCTGGCTGACATTGTGAATTCAGGAATAAACAAAGCAAGAAATAAAAGTGATGATGCTGTAGTCTTATGAAATTAATATTTCCACAGACTCCCACATAGCAAAATTGGTATGGCCCAGATCTGGCCCACACAATGTGCTCACACAGGGCCAGCAGTGTGTCTGCAACTGGCCCATGGCTGCACACAACTTACACATGGCCCACATACTGCAAAGAATGATGGCCCTTTGTTGGCCCTGATCAGGTTTGCCAGAGGTGGCCCACACATGGGCCAGCACAAGACCAGTTGCAGACACACTGCTGGCCCTGTGCTGGCCCAGAACAGTTTCAGCTCTGGTCCCAGATGTCAGCCTAATGTGTACCTAATCAAGCCATGTAATACCAAAATGTGACTAAACTCTGTTCAGACAGTGAATGGACTGATTCTTATATAGCGCTTTTCTACTCTCCCAGATTACTCAAAGTGCTCTATACAACATGCCACATTCACGATATCACACACTTTCTCTAAACTGAGTGCTGCCTAACTACATTCATACTCTTGAAATGCAGACTGGAGGAGCCAGGGATCAAATCACCAACCTTCCAACCAGTAGGTGACCTGTTCTACCTCCTGCGCTACAGCCACCCACTGGCAAACATGAGTAAACCCTCACTAGGTTTTGGATAAAGTGTACACTCACAAACCTGTCAAACCTGCATTTGAAATGTTGGCTACCATAGCAGTATAGTATTGCAACATGGCATTTGGGTCTTCTAACTAAAATAGGAAAATAGGAACATAAATAGTGCCATCATTGCCAGACCTGGCCCACATCTGGTTGACATACACCCTGTCATGACACCAGTCAGTCAGAAGGACCAGCTTGATGCCAGATCAGGGCCAGACCTGTTTTTTATGAGCCTGGGCCACATAAACCAAACTCCAATCGAGCCAGATGTGGCATGCCATCACATAAACAGTGCCATCTATGCCAGGCCTGGCCCACATCTGGATGACATACGTCTTATCATGCCAGAAGTAGGCCAGCAGTGGCGGCTTGATACCAGATCCGGGTCAGACCTGCTTGATATGTGGGCTACTTCATTCTATTCAATCAGCAGGAGATGCTCCTGGGCTCATTGCTGACAGCTTTTATGACGAGATTTATTTTATTCAAATGAAAAACCAGAGCAGACCTCTGGTAAGAGGTCTGATACTCATGTTCAACTTCCCACTTCTGTTTTCTTTGTGAAAGTACCAGCGATTTATCGCATTGATCGAAGAAACTGCCGTACAATTAATGCTATATAACAGTTATTTATTCCATAGATAAAATGTCTATTAATTGATAGGGGAATTAATTCTTGTTTAATTGTTCCCCTATTACAGTGGTTGTGATGGCAGCAGCTGGGCTAAGGTAATTTATTTCCTGCTTAGGATGAGAGATGGTACACAGCCGAGGCTGCCGAGGGAGGAGTAGTTAATTGCAGTAGATTGCCTTATCTCCTTGTAATTATGCCTGTCTCTTTGGCGTCCCCTGACTCCAAATGACCAATCGATACTATCAGACCACCGCCAAGGAGGAAGAGATGGAGGCAGGGATACGGGTCCCAGACTGGACTCCTGCTTTATGGAAGGCGGCAGCTTTGGACCACAGATAGCAAAAGACTAAATCATATCAAAGACAGATAAAAAAGGCTGTTCTGGTTTGGATAGTTTTACAGAAAGAGTGCTGGAACCACTGACTTTGATTCATTTGGACTTAAATCATCACATCACTTAAAACAGCTGGAGATAAATAAATATAAAAACATCATCTCACTTTTTTTATAAATACATTATCAAATGATTTATGTATGTGTTGTGAGTGTAAAGACAATTTTCACAGTAAAAACTAAGTGCAGTCAGCTGTTTCCATAGAAATCAAGAAAGTGAGGAGCAGCCAGGTCCTAAAATTCTTCCATCAGTGATGGGAGAGACTAATAAAGTCATACAGAAAATAATTACTTCATGTTACTACTGCTGAGGGTGTTTCTAAAAGCTACACACACAACCAAAACAAAGATGGTAATATGAGGAAAATCCACTAATCACTAGAACAATTTAGAAAAACTTCAAGCTCACATTTATACATGTGGGACTCATCGTGGCTCTGTAATACATACACGCAAACATTTTTACATCTGTCATACATACACGCAAACATTTTTACAACTGTCATACATACACGCAAACATTTTTACATCTGTCGTACATACACGCAAACATTTTTACATCTGTCATGCATGCACGCAAACATTTTTACATCTGTCGTACATACACGCAAACATTTTTACATCTGTCATGCATACACGCAAACATTTTTACATCTGTCGTACATACATTTTCAATTTGTATTTAATGCTGCACTATAATAATATAATAATAATATACTTACATGTTCTGTCTTGTAGTTGCTCTAAACTGTACTGTGAAATGTAAAAATAAATGTTATGACCAGTGCTGGTCAAGTTACTTGAAAGAAATAATTAGTTGCTAATTACTGATTACTTCTCCAAGAAAGTAACCCTGTTACTTTACTGATTACTTACCTTCAAAAGTAATTAGCTACTTTAACACTTAGATTCTTTTTAAAGACATGATACACAACCTGAATGCATAATAAAGCAATAAACCTTTCAGCCCAATTCTATTTTTTCGTCATATAAAATGTAATCAAATGGAAAAAGTCTCTTTTTAAAACTTGTTTTTTTAGTTTTAATCTTTTAACTTTTTGCATTAAGCAAAAAATTAAATTATATGCAACAGTCTTTGACTGGAAGAAATGTGTTTAACATTTAAACCTATTTTCTGCATATTCCAGCATATAAAATTAAATCATGCTTTGTGTTTACACTCTTTCAAATAGATGCAAATAAAACACAGTAAAAAATAAATAAAAGCAAAGATTCAGCAGCACTGAGTCCTGTTGCTCTTAAATCTATCGGCACCTGTTTAGCAGGAGTGGGGCGGGTGGAGGTTTGCCCACAGCGGTCATGTCAGTGGGGGGATCCGGGGGTTTCTCTGTGAATGTCACATTCCCGTGGCAGCGTGCTCGCTGCTCGCTCAGAGTTGAAGTTTAATTTTTTGCTGTAGAAAGAAGTTTTCTTCCCACACAGAGTGAACAGTGGACGCTAATGTTTTTGTCACTTTTTACAGACTAAAACTTGTAATGTGAAGTAATGTGATCACTTCCAAGCTTTAAATGCTACATGGTCGTACTCTCTCCTGCTCTCCATAGTATCCATTGTTGATCTGCACACGTCTGTTGCTGCCACGGACGTCATATGCTCGTACGTTGTTGTCATGAGACACTCTCACAAACAAAATCACGATTTAGATTGGGGCATCTAAAGTACTGGTGACAGCCTAATTGGACTAAACCACATGCTTCATTGCCTCGGGGTGTTTGGAGTTTGTTGAATTGTTTTATTGTTAATTGTTGATTATTTTTGTTGATTATTGATTATTGTTCGTATATAAATATATGCATTTAGATACCATGTGTTATCCTACAAGTCAATATTGTGACCTTGCAACACGCTTAACAAGTTTGAGTAGTTTTAAATGTATATAACATTCCTAGACAATATAATTGTCATGGTATGGCATGGCACACCGTGGGGATGTGGGGAAGGAGGACCCAGGCGCGGTACTCTGTGTATAAACAGTGCGTTTATTTACAGTGATGGTAGAAAGTAACAATAAATCCCCGTGTTCTCCCAGACTCCCGTGTCGTGTCTCCCCGTGAATAGTCCGTGTTTCTGTGCTCTCCGCTCCCG
>NW_024582941.1:37367-43480 GCF_018398535.1 Haplochromis burtoni
CTCCGAAAACGTCGGAGCACTTTTGCAAATATGTGATGTCTTGTAAACCAAGCAGATATCTGACGTTTACACAACTACATTCACGCCTCAAAATATCTTAAAAGTTTATTTTGTGACCCAGAAAGAGTAATATTACAACTAAGTAGCTGCCACCATTGTTGGAATTCAACTTTTGCGAGATCTCGCAAAAGTTCATCGTAATTTTTTTTTCTCCCATGTCCCTTGCGGGGCTCCGTAATATAAAGATCATGTGTACCAAAAATATTTGTCCTCTGCTGTATTTGTCATACTTCCCATAACCTTTTGTTTAAGAGCTTTGAGGTATTCATCCACTTCTCAAAATCAGGACCTAAACAACTCTGGTCATGTGACAATATACTCTACACATGTGTACTGCACACAGTTTCCCAGTCATTGTAATATCAAACAGTGAAAAATCCCTAAGCATCTTAGCTCCTAATAAGTAAACCTATTTTTACAGTCACTATTGTAACTGATTGGTTGAAATGGGGAACTGAGGACTAACACAATACAATCAAAACTAACATTTTACTAGCCGGGCCGACGTCCTCATTTTAGGTTTGTCAATGTTTTTAGATAAAGGTGAATGGCTTTATCAAGAATTGAGCTGCGGTTTGGGTAAGGCCTCGATGGGGCCTGGCAGATCCCAAAAGAAGGCACAGCCTAGAAGCAGTAATACCTGTGAGTTACGAAGGTCAAAGACCTCTGGAGTAATATAAGTGGTAGGCAGGCTAGAGGATAAGTAGCCCCTGGCCTCAAAAGGTACTTGAGAATTCTCTAGAGTGGAGCGGATGAGCCCGGAAAATTAGGAACGAATAGTGGGAGAAGAGATCAAAGGAAATTTTGGACAATGAAAGACCTTGATAGATGATTGAGGGGAACCCTCGCTCAGGTAGAGACGTGGCTTAACTCTAAACTGAAGCTCTGACAGTGATGCCTGCTGGGATTTTGAGACTTGAGGTCATGGCTTGACGGATCGTAAATGCTTACATGAGCTTGTCTACGTGAGTAGAAGGTGGAGAAGGGGTTTACTTTGTGTAAGGTAGTGATAACCACTGTGCCGATTTCTTTCTTCTTCTTTTTTTTTGCCTGTCCCGTTTGGATCTTTAGCCATCAGAATTTTTGTCTGAAGGCCAAGAAAGATGTCAAGCGGATTTACTTTACCAAGTGGATCATCATGGGCTTGCCATATTGGTCCATTTGATTGACCTTTATTATAATTATGTTTTTATTTGATTTGATTTTTGATTGTTACAGACGGGACAGACATGACTGGGGGATAGGACAGGGAGAAAGAATGAAAGAAAGAGGGGGAGAAAAAGAAAAATAGAGGGGAGAAGAGATGGTGAGAAAGGGGGGAAGAAAAAAAAAAGAAAAACAAACAAAACACCTGGATCACCTGTATGGAGATAAAAAAAAACAATAGAAAAGAAACAAAAAAGAGCAACATAATAAATACAACACCATCACAATAAACTAGCTAACAGCAGATAACAGTAGATACTAAATACTACATGTTATTGTGCAGCACGCAAGATCAACAGCGCACAATGTGCTTTGAGGTATCAACCAAGAAAGGTGTAGTTTGTGTCTGTGAACACCCGTATGTACACCTGTGTGCACACCTGTGTGGATCAGCACGCTTGTATTCAAAAGGTTTCTCCATGTAACGATCTGCTAGGGAGTGTGGGGAGCCATAGCCCCGTCCCCCAGGGCATGAAGCAGGTATGGAGGAGATCCAGGCCCCAGACATCCAGAGGCCCCAGAGTACGAGGACCCAAGGAGGACCACCAGGGGGGCAACTGTGCCACCCTCCTGGGAAGAGCTGAGGAGAGCCCCAAACGAGACGTCAGCCAGCAGACACGGAGCAGAGGCCAGAGGGGGTTGCAGTGACGTGCCCGCGTGCTCTGCCGGCAGACAGCTGCACAGGGGCCTGAGGGCACCCCACCCCCGAGAAGGGGCCCAGCCGGGCCACAGGCACCAGGCCCCACCAATCGGCCACCAGGAGTTAGTTGGTACATACATGAGCGCCCAGCTCCAGACACCAAGAACCACCAACACACCAACGTCTGAGGGCATCAGCCACTGGCAGGGAGTGTGGTGAGGGGAGATAAACTTCCATACCTCGGAGAACCTGAGATGTTCCCAGAGAGGTGGAGTCTAAGACCCAATCTGACACATAGACACAGACGAACAGGTGCACGCAGACACAAACATGCATTCCCACCCCATATACACAAACAAATACTCAGCACTCACCCGACATGGAGACAGACAAAAATATACACCGTACACACATTCACACTCCCCAAACATACTCTATATCCCAGGTCCAGGTACCCCCGCCCCCAGAGGGGCAAACCGTACCAAGACCCAGGAGATGTAACCCTTCTCTCTGGGGTGGAGGCAAGGAGACCGCCTCCTTATCTGCAGTAGCAGGGAGGCCCCGCATCCCAGCCCCCAGCCCCGACGGTTAACAGAACGGGGGTGAGTGAAGACCCCAAACCTCCCTCTGCCCGCTCATATGTAGTGTTGCTGTGTGCTGTTCTAAAGTGCATTTAAAACACAGGAGGGCATGGTGCTTCCTGCACCCCAAGCCCTGCATGTGTGTGTGGGTGTGGTGGAGCGGGAAGAGGGAGGCAGCTGAGAATGGGGAGGGAAGAAAGGGAGGGGCAAGGGGCCCCTCCCTGGGGCCAGCTCCCCTGCTGACCCCAGTAGGCACTCCCACACTCTGGAACCCACCAGGGCAAGGGGGCCCAGGCCCATCTGGACCGGGGCCAACCGCAGCACTACCGCCCCACCCCACAGAGTCCGGGGCAGCCCACCCCACCCCACCGCAGAGAAAACTGCACCCACCCCATAATCCAATACTGTGCCGATTTCTGAAACAAGCAGAGGTGATGTTGAGCAGTTTTGGAAGGGTTGGCTGAATTGAAAGACTGATTAGAGGAGAACTTTCTTACATGATGATGACCCCCAAAACCGGCAAAGCCTAGTAGATTACCACCAATCGTGATGGCTAAACCTCACAGGAGATGATAATCCCATCTCCTCCTGTCTCCTTCGAGTTGGCTTGGAGGGCTGTCTTGAATCATTGTTTTAAGGAGGGAGGGTTTAGCAAAAGCACATGAGAAGTGAAGGGACACCTTGAGGAATTATGCGCACAGTGGAGTTTGGTTGACTTAAAAGATGAGAGTGAGCTTTATTGTGACCGTGACGGTACAAACAGCAAAGGAGTTGGCAAGTGCAGAACCTAAGATTAACTAAACTGGAAAAACTAACACAAACAGACCTAAAATGGAGCCTCAGGGAATGACACAGGGAAATAACGCAGACCAGCAACAGGCAGGAGAACACACAGGGCTTAAATACTCACAGCAGTAATCAAGGGATGGGAAACAGGAGGGAAACACACCTGGAAGAAATCAGAGCTGATGAGACAGGGGAAACGTAAACTGAACACACTGACATCAGACATGGACCTTCAAAGTAAAACAGGAAAGTCAACACACACGCAAAGATACAGACTCAGAGACGTGGACATTACACAGATACCTGACTACACTGGAACAGACACAGGCAGGGATGACTAGACACAGAACAGAGGGAGCACAGAATATCATGAGGGGCAAAGAGATCAAAACCTAGGACCTAGAATTACCAAAAGTAAAACACAGACAGCAATAACATCAGAGAAATAAATAATAAACTATTCAAATCACTGGGTCACAGACCCAGGACCATGACAGATGGCATATAACTGGCAACCCGGTGCTGATAAATTGTTTTTATGTTTTTGGCAAATGATAGATGTCAAAAGCTGCCAGTTCAGTGCTGGAAAAGTGAGCTGCTGTTTTTTGCGAACGAAGGTTAGGGAAGAGAGAACCTGGCAAACTGGCGCAAAAAGGATTTCTGCCGCATTTGCAAATAACGGATAGAGCTGGAGAACCTGGTGTCTTAGTGCCATAAAGAATCGCTGCTGCCTATCATATGGAAGTTAGATGTAAAGAGAAACTGGCATCCCAGTGATAGAAAAGCTTGCTACTGCGTTAGCGAATGAGAACCTGGCATCCCGGTGTTAGGAAGTATGCTGCTGCATATTGCAAAGGAATGATAGTAGAGCAAAGATGTTTTTGTTTTTGTTTTGTTTTTTGCAAACAATAGATGGCAGAGAACTAACATCCTGAAGGCAGACGGGTTCCCTGTTGGTTTTGCAACGATAGATGCAGAGAAACTGGCAACTCTTTGCCAAGAGCATGCTGCTGATTTTTGTGAAGGAGGGGAAGGGGGGACTGGCAACCCGGTGCCTTTAAAACAAAAAAAAAATCTATGCAGAGAAACAATGGCAATTTGGTGGTAGGAAGCAGGGCCTGTTTCAGAGCAATGTGAGTGGAGCTGTGAGCTTTGCTGGTGGGTAATCTTGCTGAATTTTGCAGAGATGATGAGTGGTCAGAGTTACTTCATAACTGGATTTAGCGGAGAGAAGATGACTGAATGGATCAACATAGCAGAACAGATTGTCGGGTGGCGAGAGAACTCCTAGAAAGTTAGAAAAGGAGCCAAAAGAAAGAAATGTTGGTGGTAGTCTGTCAGGTCCTAACAGCCCCGTGTTGTTTTAACTGGTGAAAGCATCAATAATGTGTTTGCTCATATCCACATGCGATGTAAGACATTCACCTACACACACATAAATTCATTCACTCATCGTAGTGATATCTAAAACGTTGGGCTTCCTACTTGTCTTTAGAGTGAACTTGAGAATTTTACTCTACAAAGTCAGAGGATCAGAAATCATTTGAAGGTTTCTGGACCTCTGAGACAAAGCTCCTTTTTCTCACTTTACTTCTGTGCCTTTTTCTCTCTTGGTTTTTATTTTCTTCTTTTTTTGTCTCATATCTAATTTTAAAGCTTAAAATCACTGACTGATGATGAGACAACTCTGCTCTGGATAAGCCCTTTGTTATATGTCGTGTAATTCTAAGGGGAAGTCTGTGGTCTGCAGTGGGTTTATTTGTTGGGTTTATTTTTGATAAATAATGTAATGTGTCCTGTAATAACAGACTTTTAAATGTGCCTCATCCGACTGGCCTAGTTATCCTGTTCTTCCTTGGCAAACAGAAAGAAATGCAAGTTGTTGTATAATTAGTGAAGAAGTGCCATTCAGATGTTTTCAGACAGTCTCCCAGCCACTGTTTAGGCCCACATGCTGAACAAGGACAAAACACCTGATTTTTATCATCATGAAAAGCCTCCATTAAATGGTCTTTCCAAAATCATCTCTTTACTACTCTCCAGGAGGTACTGGACTTCTAGACTCTTCCTCTGCTGTGTTAACTTTGATGTAGCTCAAGGTTTCAGGTTTAAAAGCCTTTGGCTTCTCTGCAGCTGACTGAGGTTCAGCTTGTGTTGAAGCAGGAGGTGGGGGAGGGAGTTTCCTTTATCACCAGGCCTCCTTCAAAGAAAGGGTTCTGTAGGAATGAGAGGTTGGCATGGAGAGAAAAGGAGCTAAAGGTGTCATGGACTGGTATAACTGTTGAGTTGCAGTGTCTTTTTCTTCAAGGTTCAGAGAAACTTGCAGACATTAATTTCCAGGCACATTCTGTCTCTATGAGGCGACACAAAAAGGCTAAAGGCTGCGAGAGATAAAAGGAGGGAGCCAAATATACCTGCTAGCAAATAAAAGCCTGTTGGACCCCATGCTGTGACCACAGTGGCAGTTGGAATGGGTGGGAGTGGGTATGAATAGTAGGTGGTGTGTATCAGTGTGTATACTTGTGTAAATGTGCAGCTTCAGTCTTGTTTGTAGCTGAAGAAATGAGAAATGTGTGTGTGAACACTTTTGTGTAAATGAATTGGTCAGTGATTGTAACTTGCGCTTAGTTTGTACTTTCTTTCACCTGATGTCCTACCTTACTCTTAGGTGCACATTAGATTTCTATTTTCTTTGAAATATTTTTTCCATTTGCTATTAGAATTCAGCCGGCGGCATGAAAATGCATGCTTTATGGTTGATCTGGAGTGACTGTTAGTACTTCTGTCAGGTTTCAGTTAACGGACTCAGGCGCAGACCGGGACTCCTTACAGGATTTACA